>NW_007578072.1:303474-418625 GCF_000690725.1 Stegastes partitus | reverse complement strand
GCTTTAATTTAATTTGATTTCTTTGCAATACGATGTCTGCATTGCATAGTTTGTCCACCAGAAGGTGCTGCTAACGGATTTAACTTTTAAAGTTTTTGACTCTCAAATATCAGTATTCATCTCAGAAACCCAGTACCAGTCTGGTTCTGCGTCTTCGTCCACACAACACACCTGCATCGCATTATTTGCTTCCACTAAAACACACAGTCTCGGGTTTGTTTTCGCACCAGGTAGACACCAGCAGCTAAAGGATTGTAAACACCTACCAAATGTTGGGTAATGCTCCAATCTGTACATATTCTTCATTCTGTTCCAGGTTGCCGACCGCGGACAGAGCTGACAGGAGTTTGGCACCGAGGGGCGTACGAGGGTCCGGCGCTCACCTCCTCTTTCTCCGGGACGCTGCAGAATCGCTCAGCGGTGTGAACACCAGAAGGCTGCTCTACGGCCAAGGCCAACTGGCGAGGTTTAGAGCGCAGCAGTTCTGTTCATTGGAGTCTAAAGCAATAGCTGGTGCGTGTGAGCCACTGACTAGACAAGCTGTTCACAGTGAGATAATGCCGTTGACTACATTGTTGCTGCAGTAAGACAGAGAACATAAACGACAGGTAATGAGAAATGTGAAAAGAGGTAATTCATGGATCAAGGCCGCACCTCCAGCCGTGTTTAAGAACCCGAGCCGCTGTGTTTAAGTTAGAGCCTGTTTGTGTAGGTGTGTGTAAGCATGAGTTCATGTATGTTTAGTCTGAAGTCACGATCTGGTTGTGAAGAGTTTAGACTGGAGATACATGAGTGATGTTCCTCCACAAATCTGGCCTGTAATGAAACTGGAAAGGGTAGAACTCTCAGGGCATTTCTATATGTGTGAATGACTGTCTGCTGTGCAGGCAAATGCTAAAAGCAAATCTTTTCTTTTTTGTTTTTTAGGGAAAATATTTGATTTGTTCATGTGACAATAAAAAGTTTTTTTTAAACATACATATATGGCTTTTCTTTGAGCATGTTCCATCACTGAAGTGCTGTGTAGCTCTTGTCAGTTATACATCCATCCATCCATATATACCCCTTAATCCTCACTAGGGTCGTGGGGGGCTGGAGTCTATCCCAGCTGACTCAGGGTGAAGGCAGGGGACACCCTGGACAGGTCACCAGTCTATCACAGGGCTACACTTAGAGACAGACAACCAAGCACACTCACATTCACACCTACTGACAATTTAGAATCACCAATTAACCTCAACATGTTTTTGGACTGTGTGGGAGGAAGCCGGAGAACCCGGAGAGAACCCACGCTGCACGGGGAGAACATGCAAACTCCACACAGAAAGATCCCGGGTGTCCTCGCCGACCTTCTTGCTGTGTGGCAACAGTGCTAACCACCGAGCACCTTGCAGCCCAAGTCAGTTATACAGATTTTTTTAAATATACCAAAACCAGATGGTCGTATGAATTAAACACTGGTTGCACAATACTTTCATATTAAAAAATAAATAAATCCAGGTACATTTGTTTGTTGACAAAAGGAGGTTAGATTTCCACAGCGTACAAATCTGCGATGCTACACTTTCATTTTCTCTCTAAGAAGTCAGCTGTTTGCCTGCAGCCTTTGCTAATCTAAAAAACAACATCTTTTTAACTATACAGATGTTTTTTTTCCACTGACATTGAATATCTTGTGTCCAACATGGACTCTATCAATCTATAAGAATATTCCACAGTGGTAACACCCAACATCCAGAATCTATTGTAATACATAAAAATCACCTCCCATTTAGTTAAATCACTAAACTGAGATCTACATCAATCAATCCAGTGATCACTCCAACGGTTCACCCAGATGTTTAAAGACTACAAAACAAATTCATGATAAAAGAAAAAAAAAAAGAACAGTGACAACATGAATGATGTCAAAAATAGTTTTTAATTCACAAAAATGTAAACATACATACATGCATTTGTTGACCAGGTCCAGTGGGAGTCAACCAGTTCCATAAATGATGTGTTCTTACAATTATAAACCAAATACAAAAGGACAGTCATTCTCCATCTTTACAAACAATGAAACACAAGAAGCTCTACACACAGAATAAAGTGACAGCACTTATGAGCATTTTATCATTTACTCAGCACCGTCCCAGTGCTGTATGCTTTTCATACCAGGATATTGTAGCACAAACAGTAATTTTCAAAGACGACCGGCATTTGGTTTTCCTTTCCTTCGAACCTACGTCAGCATGTGTAGCGTGAAGGATTTATATTGTGAGGCAATTACATGAGTGGGAGGACTCTGACACGTTGTACGAGCTGCTGCTTCTTTGCTGTGTGATCTGTCACTGCTCAAGTGTCCTTGTGGGCCTTGCAGTTGTGTTATGTGTTTGTGTGTGTGTGTGTGTGTGTACGTATAATTGTAGCCTCGCCACATAATCTGTCCTCGCTGTGTTGTTTTGACACACTCCTGTCATTGTACAGCAGCATATCTACACAAGAGCGTGGCAATTTGTCATTCTGCAAACGTGCTTTGGAAAAACCCCAATGCGAAGATGAACCCACTGCTGCGTTACTCTGTGTGTGTGTGTGTGTGTGTGTGTGTGTGTGTGTTGAGCTCTCACCTGTTTCAGAGTGAGTGAGTGAGCGAGCGTGTGTGTGTGTGCGCGCTCTGCTCGCTTCACAGCATGGCTTCATGCCTAATGCATATGTGTTATTGTGTTTTGAAGCTCCTTGATCCTGAGATGAACTCTGTCGTTTGATAAGCAGCTTCCTTCACTTAGTCTGAGCTCCAGTGAGCTGAGAACACATGCTGCTTCATCAAGCAGACCAGAATGATGCACCACCTGGACCGACACACACACACACACACACAAAGACAAAAAGTCATTGCCTGTGACAGGGCCAAAAGCTTTAAAAGGAAAGGCGAAGCGCTGCTGCTCACATTTTCTCAAAAAGAAAATGGAGTTATTATGTGGGATGTATTATGATAGAAAATTCAACAGCACACCAGAAGAACAAAGTCTGTGCAACTCAATGTAGAAGACAGTTTGTTTTTTATGTCATGAACCACCCAAACACAACACAATCATATGATGTATGCATACTGCTCTGCATCACACGTTACATTTATTCAGGCTCTGCATATTAAAAGCAGAAACACTACACTGGTTGCTTTCACCTTAATGGAACCTTTCATGTACATCACACACTTTATATAAAACATGTTTCTCCTGAGTTGACCCGGGAGTGAAACACTTCTGTCAAGATCAAGATCCATTTAGGTGTTTTGTTGCTGTGTCTGTGGCTCAGGTGTTCAGGTCAGCAGTTGAGTCTTGGTTTCCTTCTGTCCACATGTCTACATGTGAATGAAAGGTCAGCTGTGAAGCTGTTCCTGCTGTTAGAGAAGCACCGTGTAAGTGCAGTCCATTTTCCATCTCAAATTTAAGCCCAGATACAGCGTGTGAAAGGAGGAAAGGAAATTTAACCATCTGCAGTCGCACACTGTGGAAGATTGTGTGATACTCTATAAAATGGACCTTGTGATGAGATGTTTTTGTCAAAACTGTCTCCAAGGTCAAGAAGGAACTTCCAGTCAGAAGTATTTATAAATTATTCTGAAGCAGAACAAAATGTGCAGTGACTCATCGTGGGTATGACTGTTTAAGCACGGGACGCGTTTGAAAATGTTTGAAAACAGATTTTAAGGGGAAAAAAACAGACTCACCGTCTGTAAATCCTCTGCTGAGGCACTCAGTGGTAGCTGGCAGAAAACAGCAAAATGAACTAAGAGGCTGAGGGTCAGTGACGGAGCCAGCGATGGCGGCTGAGGTTGTGATGACAGCAGGGTGACCAACGCCTGCAGGCGCTCACGGGGACGAGGACGAGCTGAGGACAGCGAGTGTAAGTGTTCCCAGGCTTCTCTGGCCCGTACCTGGAAACCAACAGAGCACGGAAACGATTCAACAAACGAGGCATTGCTTTTGTCATGCAAATAAAGATCAATAAACCAGTAATTCACAAATGAAAGAGGAAGACAACCTAATGCAGGGTGAACACATATTTGTAATGGCGGAGATGGCGGTGACAAGAGCAAGTCTCCCAGGGTTATGAGAGGAGGCGGACAAGCCGGAGACAGAGAGACGAAACTCAGGCCAGCTGGCCAGACGCTCGCTGAGAAATCAATACTACATCACCCTTTTCACCCAGCTCCTCTCCCTCATCTATATCCCTCTCTCCTCACCACTGTCTCACTCGCTCCCTCTCAGATAGGGGCCATCCATAATTTATTCTTTAATGCGCTATTCTTCTTTTTCTGTATTGGTTCTATGGCTTTTAATGACAACACACCTGCCTGGAGCACATAACAGACCATCCACATCGCTCCGCTGCTGAGTTACGATGCTGCACATTCTAAAGACAGACTGACTGAGATTTCATCCAAACCAGGTTCTTCTCTTGTCAGAGCAGACAAACCTGAGGACTCCAGGACAGCGTTTTGCTTTACATTTAGCTCCAGCGGTGTTGATAATGCAGGAGCAATAATTAAACATGGTTCTAACATTACAAGACTCAGTCCAGGTCGCCGCTGTGAGGCTGTGATTGGGCAGAAGTATATCTCACCATGGTCCCTGCTGGTCTTCTTAGTTTAGTGTATCAGCAAGGTAACATTATTACTAGCATGAAATGCGAAATACAACTGATGGGACTGTTAATACTTTTATATTTGTTTAGAAACCAAAGTACTGGATGATGGTGGAAGTTATTTTTACTCATCGTGTGGGAAACGTAGATGCTGCACCATATTTTATAGTAATCCATGCAATACTTCCTGTAATATGTCATTCAGACTCAAAGTGGTAGACCGACATGGTCACAGCATGGCTAAGAAAAAACTGGAAAAACCGTAAATTATTTATTCTTCGACAATGATCTCACCAGCTGTACAGCTCTGTGGTGCCACCTGTTGGTGGGGTGATGGTAGAAGGTCAGCAGCCACAGAAGGGGACCACAGTCCTCAGGCTGCGATGTGACCAGCAGCTGGACGGCCACCTGCACCCAGTGGGCGCACCGAACCAGCAGGAACCAGGCCTCAAACACCGCGCAGTGCCTCCTAGAGGACAGAGAGATACAACAACACTCAACACAACAGGTACAGAGATGCCTCAACACTTGGTTCCTGCTCAATATCTTTGGATCTGAGGGTTTTCTGTGCTACTGCAGTGGAAGTGCATCGACGGATCACACTGCAGCACAGCAGAGGACCGAAACGCATCAGCATGTGCTGCAGTTTAAAAAGAATGGGACACCAAAAATCATCAATTACCTAAGAGAAATATAGTCACACGATGAGCGAAATAAGCGCTCAACGCCATGGCTGAGCTGGTGTGCTTGAGCTGCAGCGAGTGGTGGTAGTAGTAGTAGTGGGGTGGCATGGAGAAAACTTCTAAATATTTAAGTCTGAGGAGGTTTAATCAGTGACTTTAGAGGGACTCTTTCAGTGGAACAAACTTCAGGAGACTTTATACTTCTTTGTTTAGCAGTTTAATTCTTATCCACTAAACTAAACAAAGCTAAACTACTATGTGACAAAAACTTGCGGCTGTGATTGTGGCTTAGAACCAAGCGAGTTGACCTCGTAAGATTGTTGTTGGCAGAAGTTTGTAATGGTGGGTTACAAACAAAGAGCTGGAAGCCTGTGACACGAGTAGTGCTGTAAACAGGTTTTAATATCCATAAACCACGATGATTTGAGTGGTTTGATTTAGTTCTTTATTAGCCTGGCGCTTAAACCATCCTGGTCTTGGATTTTCCAAACCATATGTGAACATTTCCAACTTTCTCTGTCTAAATATTCCAAACTACTGCTGAAAATACTACTGATAACTGCCCAACAGTTTCTATACACCAGCTGATGTCCAACCACTTAAAACAGGCCATAAACAAAAGTACGGTAGACATCTTTGGAAGCATTTTGACAAACCTACACGATTGGTTTCTGTTTCATAGATGTACAGCTAAGTTAAACTAAAACAATCTTGATTTCATTTGTGATAACACGCTGTCTGGGGTCGTTTCCATCATACAAGCTTTGCTAATGAAGCACATCTGAGAGGCTGCCAGTAATATTAGTCCCACCCCCACTGACAGGAACAACGGATGATTAAAGAGAGACTGACTCAGAATTCTACTGGATTTCATTATTGTGACATCACACGGAGGATATTTCATCAAATTAAAAACAAACAATGAAACAGCGGTGATTAGCACGAGCATCAATGACACCTCAAGCTCTAAAATTCCCCAAAAATCTAGACGAGCTTCAGTTTTCCATATTAGAATTTCGTCAAGTTCAAGTTGTAGAAAAAGCTTTAACACAGCAGAACACAATCCTGACAGAAACAAATACGAGGTGGCAGCAGCACAGAAAGATTTCACTCTTTGTCGTATCTCATGTGATAGAGAACGGAACATCTCTTGATCTCGGATTGATGTACAATTCAAGCTTGGAGTGGGGAACTGTGACGGGCGTTTTTCTGTATTTGTAGAGTTGCAGCCATAAAAGAAAAGAAAGAGCAAGACACGAGTGTCATGAATTACTGTTGAATTGTAAAAGAGAAAGCAGGATCACGGGATAAAGTGAGATTGCTGCGACAGAGTGAGCACAGCTACTGCAACTTGAAGCTAGAAGAGCAACAAGGATCTCTCTCCCCTAATACTATCATTTAGACCTCTCCTCCTCATCTCACCTCATTCCTCCCGGCTTCAAAATACAAACAGCAGTCTGCAGGGCTCTGGCAGCTGCAACTTTGCTCGGAGCAACACAACTTTCCCACCGCTGGCCCGGAGCTGTGTTTTGGGAATTTTGCATGGAGCGGTGGAGGATAATGGGCCCCGTTAAAAAACCCGCAGCTGGAGGGTATCGAGTCAACCGTCTTGACTGCTTTTCATCTCCCATTTACCTCTTCTCTAAATCTGCCTCAATTAAGGCTGCTGACTTCCCTGCTTTTCTCTATTTCATATGAAAATGGCATCATCTACTTTCTGCCCGCTTCTCACTCTTACTGGGCTTTCCAACACTTCTTGTTTTTTTTCTCCACAATTCTTTTCTTTCCCAAGTTAATAGCCTCTAATGAATGCTTGGAGGAGCCACGCAGTGCTCCAGGACCTCTCTCTGCTGTGATGCAAGGGAAAAATATCTGAGTAACCACCCCCTCAACAGCAACTAATGGAAATAAGAACAGCACACAGGCACGCAGGAGGGTGGTGGAATCAGACGCGCACATTAACACGTTCTCTCGGAGAGCCTTTTCTCGCTCTAACCTGGTGCTTCTGCCGTCTCCCTCCTCTTCCTCCTCTGTCAGTCTCTGTAATGAGCCGCTGAGCCAGTTCAGGTGGTTTCTCCAAGACTCCTGCGGCATCTCTGCAGGAAGAGATTCAGATATACCTACATAATGATTACTCGTAGCACGAATATGCACTTTTTTATTTTTTCTACATATATGCCAGCTGTCAAAATTAAAGTTCAAGATTAGAAGAAGTACATTTATTCCCTACCTTTCCCAGAGTTAGATAACTGACACCAGTGTCATGGTGTGTGGCAAAAACGGAGCAACAACTAGCTTTGATTCAAAACGTAGCTCAAGCGTGTAACACCACAGATTTAATATTTACACAAGAGCTGCAATTATTTTCATGATTGAAATAATTTGCCTGTTATTTTCTAGATTAGCTGATCGTTTGGTTTATCGAATATTAAAGTTTCCCAGAGTGTAAGGTGGCATCTCGGCGTCGCTTTGTTCTCTGCTCTCATTGAAGACTAAGAAAACAAGCAAATATTCACACAGGAGCCGGCGAGCGCGAGCTTGTTTGGGCTTTATTTTATCCCTTGGCTTTTGCGCGTACTAAACAAAGGCGATACAACATGTTAATCAGGGGAGATTTAGAGGTGCTGCTAGGTGGATTTTTCTACCTTTGGATAGACTACAGCTACTTGTTTCCTCATGTTCCCTGGTCTTTATACTAATCTAAGCTTAGCCAGCTGCTGACTGTGACTTCAGATTTGCTGTACAGATGTGAGAGCAGTTTTGATTTTCTCATCTAACTAGTGGCAAGAAAGACATTGAAATGGTTTGTTCTTACATTTAGCAGCAGAATTCTTTCAAATCACAAGCAGAAAGTAACTGACGTACACAGTGCATCATAAGTCGTGTGAAATATCTTATATAGAGGACTTCTTTGAAATATCAGGGAAATGCATTTTCCAAAAAGAACTGGATCAACTGCAATTACTGTCTCCTGTTTTCCAGCAATTACGTTTAACTGCTTTTATGGCCAGAGCGGTGTTTGTCACAGGCCACATTCTGGAAAATAACTTTCCCACCACAAGCCAAATTTTGCACGTAACCGACACCTCAGGTTGACGGACAAACTTTCGCGAAATGTTTCAAATGCTTGACATCTGGATCCAGGTCTTTCCTCCTGGCGATGTTTTAACAATGCAATGCTAAATTTTAATTTATGGCGCCTTCGGAGGTGGGGGGGAGGGGGCACAAACTGTGATAAAACCTCAAATCTTCTACTTTTTCACAGTACCATTTCCATTCAGTCCCCGGTGAAAAATTGCCCTTCACCGCACACATGCACACACACTCACACTCACGCAGTAATAATTAACTCGGAGTCCTGGCTTGGCTCCAACGTGTCCCTAAATGGCTCCATTCATGTAAATCATTCCTGCCTACAGGCCAGTCTGGGCACACGCTGATAAGCAACACTCCACTGTGCTCCTGCACTCACCTACTGTGCATCACTTTAAAAGTAAAGATTCCCATACATAAACACTGCTAATTACATATTCAGTATTGATATCACAGATTCTTATTAAGTAGACTAAATAAAAACGGCCTCTTAAGATGACCAATGGTTTCACTGACTGAAAACAAAAGCAGCTTTTACAAAAACCAAACACTCATTCAACCTCTGTATAGATTTCATGTAAGCGATGACACATTGCTTATTTTGACAGCACATAAGCTTCACTTCCTCCCCGCATGATGTCAGCTTAATACAGTTATTAACTATTATCGATCAGACGAGAACAAGAGCTCATTCATTCAGCAGCAGCGAAACTGTTTACACAGTGTTAAAGAATACCCGAACGCGCTCTCGCTCACAGCATAGGCTTTTGTGCATTGTAGTGGAGCGAATGCAAAAATGCACACGCAGCACGTCTTCGCACTGACCTGACGGCACAGTCGAGAGGGGGACCAGCAGACTCGGAGGTGACTGTGGGAAGAAGGCCTTCAAAGGAACGCTCGTCTGAAACGGCACAAAGCACAATTTTTCCTGAGCTTCATCAATGTAAATCACACTCGCCTTCAACTCATACATCACTGTGCTCCCAAAGCCTGAAAAATGACATTTTCAATGGGAGGCTGTGTAACATTGATACAGTAGGTGCTAATGTGTAATGTAGCGTGTAATAGGCAGCGTTTAGTGCAGTGTGACTATAGACATTAATAGCGAGGCTACTGTAAATGCACTGTAGCACTGCCACCTACTGGTTAATAGAGGTGCAAAGGAATAAACCGTATTCACAAAGCTGTGCAACAGATAATATATCATACCAACATAGTAAAACATCTGTTTTCTGCCCCTTTGACAGTAATGGCTAACATGTAAGTGTCAGATAATTCCCTACAGCCACACTACAGAATGCGTGGATGGATGACGCCCCATAAAGTAGCCGAGGATCTATGGGAGCTGAAGGCTGAGAGTTTTAGCAAAAGTTGAAAAGTACATAGTGACACATGAGTGCAACAACTCACCGCGGTTTCCACACGTTGCAGGCAA
Source organism: Stegastes partitus (assembly GCF_000690725.1). Lineage (NCBI taxonomy): Eukaryota > Metazoa > Chordata > Actinopteri > Pomacentridae > Stegastes > Stegastes partitus. The sequence continues at coordinate 408,785 of NW_007578072.1, read as the reverse complement.
TTTATCTGTGCAAAGTTATTACCTGCAAGCTAATGATGTGCATTTACTTTCCGTGAGGTGTGAACTGCGGTGCGTGTAGTGTGAGCAGCAGGTTTCCAGCTGGAGATCAAGTGAAAATGATGCGGAGTATTCATCAAGTGTTAAGTGATTTTGCCTGCAGAGGGGAGGTAATTGTTCATCTCCCCGTGTGTGGATGGAAGCCTTTGATGTAAAAGTACCCATTCTTTATTTTTCGGCCGAGATGGCGGATAAGACTCACGAGACGTCTGTTGGAAAGTTCAGAATTTGTTACAGTGGGTGAAGTAAGTTCCCAAATTCTGTGAAGGCACATGTTTAAATACCTAAAATGATCAGCATTATCCTTAAAACTGTAGCATCCTGATGAAAACAGTTATCCAAATGTCCCCAAAATGTTTACACATGGGGTGAACATGCCTAATGGAGTGTCTCTGCTGCTTGTATCGACTCCGACCGAAATATTCTGGCCTCCATCACCTAAAACCGAAGCTGTGCCTAACGCAGCGTAGCGGTGGACTGTAGAGACAATAAAACATGGATTTTTATTGTTTCTCTCCACATAATGATCATTTCACGAAACGTAAAACTTTATTTTGCAAGAGTCAAAAAAATTTGTTGATAACCGACCGACATAAAATTCATCTGCTCCAAGTCCAATAATCAAGTAACTGCTATGACTTTTAAAATGAAAATGCAAAAATATGCTTGTTTTATCATTTATAGTAAGGATATTTGCTGCTTTTCTTAATTTCACATGATAGTAAACTGAGTCGCTCGGGGTTTTGGACTGATGGTTGGAACAAACGAGAAATTTAAATATGTAAATTTGCACTTTGGGGAACTAGAACGTGCATCATCGGCTATATTCTATTATTTCATGAACTAATGATTAATCAATTAACCAGCAAAAAATAGGCGATTTAATTTCAGATGTGAGAGTCGATATTCATGTGAGATTTTCAGGTCTTTTTAAATAACAAGGCCTACCTGGGGCTGCAGCAGTGCCAGCTCCCGCAGGAAACACCTGGTAAAGGTTTGGATAAGTGACTTAATAGACTCATTTCCTTCAGCTTGCTTAAGGATGGACCTGCCAGAGACACACACACACAATTCTGGTGTATTCCATCACAACGTATTAAGAGAATCTGCAAATAAACATATAGAAATACATATTTCAAAAGCAAAAAAAAAAAGACAAAAAGTCACTTTAAATTAAATGTCGCTTTAAAAGCAAAAAAGAAAGAAAGAAAGAAAAAATAATTTAAAAAATACTTAAAAAATAATTTAAAAAAATAAAAATAATTTAAAAAAATAAAGAAATTAAAAAAATAAAATAATAATAATAAATAAAGTATTATTATTTTTATTCTTCTTTTTATTTCCACTTTTATTTTTTTTATTCTTTTATTGATTTATTTTTTTAATCTGGCACTCTCACTATTCCATATCATCAAGCTCATATATATTACATCAACTACAAAAACAGTCGCACACATGAATGTCGCGGCGACCTCGACATGACGCACCAGTCCAACACTCACCTGAAGATGTCATTCACAACCAGGAACATGGAGCTGTGTTGAGCACAAGCTTTAGGCTGAAACACACAAAATACAAATCATACAGCTTCATAGATACTAAGATCAAACACAAACAATGCACAAAGGACTGAAAATACAGATGATAATGAATTAAAAAAGATCGTATTTCACTAAAACGGCTTAGAGAGGATGATAGAATATGAACCACTGGGTGTCACTGTTGCATCATCTAGAAACCTCCCGCTCTTTCGCCTCGGTTCATCCCTGTTCTCACTCCTTCCCCATTAAACACTCAGTTTACCACTCTGTCAGTCGTTCCTTCACACACCCACAGACTCACTTACTTTCTCATCTCCTCCTAATGCACACTCATCATGTGTTTTAGATTTAACACATTCTAAAACGCCCCAGCGCAAACATTTAACAGCTGTACTGTTCATATCTTCTAGTCCCTAATTACCCCCCTCGCCTCCACCAACACCCCACTTATATAAGGACATGTGCTTCACTATAGGAGGAGGACATGCCGCCTACCTTACAGGCTTTACTCCTACACAAATAAGTGACACGGTAGACAACAAACAAGTTTTTTTTTAATGCATTTGATTTACTCACAGCCAATTAAAAAGCTGCCTTTTGTGTCAACAGTGCAAAATATAAATGGCATATTGGTGGACTGTAATGGTAAATATGTACCAATATTCTCCAATCTGTTTGAGGCTGAAGGCATTTTCCCTCCAGTCCAGACACACTTCTACCTGCACAAGGGCCAGAGAGTAATTACAATCATTGCAAAATGAAACAGCCCCACCAAGTGTCCGTATGGCGTCATTACAACGTCAAAAAATCGAAAGCAGCTGCTTTTATCTTCATTTTTGACACGTCTGTTTTGCCCTCGCAGTCTAGAAAACGGCATTAATCAAACAAAGCAGACTTTATATGCGACTGTTTGCGTGGGCACGAGAAATATGTTGGCATACGGTTATGTACAACAGTGTACATCTGCATATGCGGGTTGCATGCCAGCGTGCATGCATGCATGTGAACTGTCATGGTTCCTCCTAGTGAAAACAGATGTTTTTTTTTTTTCTTAGCATCCTCCTCCATACCTTACCACTAACACTTCAAGGAGGGTCAATTACAGCACGCAACAAACATCCTGTTTTTGGCAGTCAGGCCCAGGAAGTGAGCGTTTATTGTTATTGGGCCTGAGTTTCTCACTGGATCACGGGGGGGTGGGACAAGCCAAAATGAGGAATGTGAGCCTAATTTCATGTTTCCCATTTTTGATTGTAGTTTAAACAAGTCAGTGAAAGGGAGGTGAGGAGAGAGACAAGCCAGTCTGCTCACACGTCTCACATTATTTGGTCTCGTATGTGTGTCCCAACAGAGATTCGTCTGCACGGACACTTGGACGAAACACACATCTGACATCTAAACAACCTCAAGGCTAAGTGAAACCGAAACGTATACCTTCCAAGCTCTTAATGACAGACACCCTGTACCAGATGTAATATCATAAACAAACGCATGGCAACTGCCGGCGTGTGTTAAGGTTTGCATGCATATACTGTTCTAAACAAAAGTGTACATATACTTGTAAAGACCACGTGTATCATGGCAGACTGGAGTTCCCAGTGACTCCTTTAACTCTTCATTTTCCATGATGATGTCACTGAAACACATACGATTATGTCATAAAACACAATCATGCATTCTGGTTCTTTCATACATTTATTATAGCTCTTGTGGAATTACGAAAAAATCGAATACATAGCAATTATAACTTTTGGTTTAATGTCTCTTGGTGCTTTCGGTCGTCATCCACAAGCATCTGGTTGTATCTTTAACCACTCCTCTTGTCAGCATTGGTGCAGTTCAACTAATTTTGCTGGCTGTCATACACAGATTTGTTTCTTCATCACAGTCCACAGGTTTCTGATGGGGTTTAAGTCAGGACCTTACGGAGGCCTGTCTGAAACCTGGGCTGCAAGGTGACTCGGTGGTTAGCACCATTGCCTCGCAGCAAGATGCTCGCTGGTTCGCATCCTGCTGAGGACACCCGGGAGCTTTCTGTGTGGAGTTTGTATGTTCTCCCCGTGCAGCGTGGGTTCTCTCCAGGTTCTCCCCTGCCTTCACCCAAAGTCAGCTGGGATAGGCTCTAGCCCCCTGTGACCCTAGTGAGGATTAAGCGGTGTATAGATTATGGATGGATGGATGGATGGATGGATGTCTGAAACCTTAATTCTACCCTGATTTATTTCTTCACCTTTTTTTGATGTGTGTTGGGGTTTGTTGTCTTGTTAGAAAATCCAACTGTGTCCAAGACCTTTTGGGTGATGATTTTAGGTTTTCCACAAGAAAGTAACTATCCTTCTTCATTATTCCATTTACTGAGTGTAAAGCACCAGTTCCACTGACAGCAAAACAGCCCCAGAGCATAATACTACCACCACCATGCTTGATGGTAGGCAGGCTGTTCTTAGGGTTTGGGCCTCAGCTTCTCTGCTCTGAACGTTTTTCTGGTCATTTTGGCCAAGTAGCTCAATTTTTGTTTCAACAGACCACAGAACTTTCCACCAGAATTGTCTTTGTCCATGTGATCAGCAGCAAACTTCAGTTGATCCTGAAGATGTCTTTTACAGGAAGGGCTTCCTTCCTGCACGGCAGCCTCTCAGCTCGTGGCGACGTAAAACACGCTTGACTGTTGACACTGACCTGTTTTCTAGCAGACGCTAATTGAATGGTTGATTGATTGATTGGCTGATTTTGAAAACTGTAACGGCTTTGAAATGGTTCCAATTGACTTTGCTGACTTGTTCAAGTCAATGATTTGCTTTATGGGCGTATCAAATGGGCCATAATTAAATCAGCTCAGAGAAGACAGCAGCTGTAGTAAAATTGCAATCACTTAAGTTAGAAGGACATGCCACTAAGAACATTTGAACATTGCTTTCTACATCACCAAAACAGATACTTCCAGTGGCTGTATGTATATTTTTTACCCTGCAGATTTTGTCATATTTCCAGAAGACCTATGATATATCTTTGAAAGAACCAAAATGCATGACTGATTTATGACAAAGACATGTGTTTCAATGACTCCATCACAACAAATTAGGGGTTATAAGACTCATTGGAGATTTTAGACCATTTAGATCATGCCATGATATGCATAGTGTTTACAAGTATATGTATATATGTATAACCTTGTAAGTTGATGGGTGAAAACAGACAGTTGTATGAAAATGTGTGGGCACCCCTGGCCTTTACAGGATTGCATATTTTGTTGATTTGATTGAAAAAGGATAACTAAAAATCCCTGCAGCAGCAAAAAAAAAAAAAAAAGAAAAAGAAAAAAGGCCTTAACATTAATAGTTTACCTTGGGGTTCCCAAACCTTTCCATATCATTGTAGATCCATGTTGGGACGGAGAAATAAACAGTCTACCATTGTCATTCTGTTTTCCTCTCACTCTCACACATACAAAGAGTTGCTTCAACTGTTTACAGAACTCCTCTTTCCAACACTGTAGCTCCCACAAACTCAAGACGATGGAATCAAGCGCAATCAACAGTCAGGATATTTCTGTGCATGCAGTGTTAGTAATCCATATCCATACACACCAGTGTGTTCCAATCCATCTTAATTTTTTGAGAACAGTTCCTAAACCAAAAAAGTGTCCTTCGCTATCCTGTTATGTACACAGCTCAAGTGGACCATCACTCTGGAAAAACAAGAGCGACACAACTGACAAACTTTACCTGGGTTAATTGGAGGAAAGTGGCAGGTAACTTTTGGTTTCATACTTGAGTTTCACTGACATGTATAGCTACCAAGGAGAACGCAATCAGCAACTGAGGTAAACAAGGTGCCATTCGTAAGGAGCACGCAAGGCAGTTTATCTATGCAGGCATTTGGTACAAACAATAGGTAGAAAACACGTCTACTTCAGAGACAGCTTTAGATTCTGGTCGACAGCGCTGTATCTAATTTCTGTGTTTTGACTGAGTGTTCCTGAATTGTGTAATTTTAGTGACACTTTCGATTATTTTACTGTTATCCGTACTTCTTTTAGCAGCTACAACAATTTGTTAAACAAGTTCCCATTGTGGGATAGAGAAGCAGCAGCTGCTGGCCAAGCTAAAAGACTACAACTCACCGCTGGTATTTTCTGATTGCATTGTAGTAATGACAACATCGTCTTCCATAATCAGTCATAGCAATCTATAAATCAAGAATCACATCTGACTTTTGAACTGGGCACGATCTTAAATTATATGAAGTGAGGAGTGGCCAAGGACTCAAGTGACAGAGAGTTCAGTACTTACCCAGCACAGTTAAGACTGTGTAGCACAAGCCAAATGATGTGAGATGCGGTTTAGTGCTCGCCAAATTATGTGAGATGCATGCAGAGCAAAGCCAAATGGTGTGAGTTAGCCAGGCAAAAACAGTCAATAAAGACACACCAAAAAAGCACAGGAACATATCCCAGAGCTATGCATACGAAAACAGCACAGCTACGTACCTCATAATAAATACATTTTTAAAAAAAGCAGAGCCTATATTCAATCGATTTGGTTTCACAGTTTACAAAGCATTTCAAAGTGGGGCCAAACACATATGGCGTGTGCAACGGTTTCTAATGCGAGACAGTATAATTCAGGGCAGATGAGTCAAACTTTGTACATAACAAACTCATTTAACAGCAGCAGTATATCACTAATTTATCAACACTCGTACCCACTGCCAATTCGTGCAGCAGTAAAATGCCAAAGCATAATGGCACAGCAGTCTGCACATTTCTCATCAAATGTCAAGATGAAAGACGAGACGCATTTCTTATTCGGCGGTGTCACAAGTGGATGTTAGATACTTTTCTCAGACACCTCAGATGCACTTAGATGCACATTTGATGGCAATTTCCGCTCTCTAAATACAGTACAGAGGAGTTTGGCCTTTTTCGGATTGGCCGGCACTTCCCGCCATTAATGGTGCTGCCAGAATAGTTCTTTATGAGGTAAATAAAGTACAAGATTAAAACCATTGCTTGTAAAAAGCTAAGTTTAAAACAAAGCCAGACATCTGTGTTATACAACAAACGTATCGGTTAATTAATGAATCAATTAGCCGATTAACTGATTAGCTAATGGAAGGAAATAAATCAGCAATTACTTTGATAACTGCTAACTGTTTTTTCACGAGCAAAAAAATGCAAACAGCAGTGTTCTGTTCTTGTGTTCTGTTTTTTCTCTCACTGCGAGCTGTCTCTATCGTTTGGGCTCTGATGAATAGCGATGAGGATTATTCACAATTTTATCCACTATGAAATTAAGCAGGACAATAAGGAGCAAATTAATCAACAACAAAAAGAAGTGTGAGGTTAGTTGTAGCCCTACACTGAAGTAGTTTCAAATCCTGATAGATAAAAAGATGAATTCCTCATTTAAAAAAAAAACAACCCACCAGCAGTGACTGTGCTACTTGCAGCTGGAGCTTCTGTGGTGTTGACGCTGTGTTAGTAACAGACTCCAGCAGACTGAGAACTGCCTCTTCCAGGCTGGGGAGGCAGCGATACCACAAAGAGACTGAGGCCTGCTCATCTAATGACAAGCCCTGGCTGGAAAGAGAAAAAACAGCACTGATTAATTGATATCATAGCACATTATTACAAACTGTATCTTCTGTCTGACATCACTGAATATATCACCAAACAAATTCTAGATGATATGTTTGGACACGACTCAAAAATCGGTCTCAGTGTGTCTACAATACTTCTCCCTATACACTAGTTTACTCTGGAGTGAGCAGTGAATTGAGATTTCTGACAGCTATCATCATTTTTACATCCATTGTGTTCATGGGACTCCACACCTAAGTCCGGTAGTGTCGCCTTACCTTGAGCAGGAAGAACCCAGGGCGTCCAGGAAGTTTTCGCTGAGAGCTTCTTTGACACAAGTCACTGGCCGCTGTAGTAACGCACCGACGAGAGGAGAAGCCTCGGGACAAGCGATGAGGTGAACGCAAGCCTCTGATGTAGCCAGAATACTGTCACACGAACACCTGCATGGAATAAGTCATGTTCATTTTTATGCTTAACATGAAAAGGAGCCGTATTATGAAGACAGATAAGACAGGAATCCATTCATCTGGTGGACCTTAATGTGTTTGATCCTTTCCAGAAAAATGTGTTATATCTGTACTTTAAACGCCTTATCTGGTTCAAATAGACTTCAGCTTGTACATGAAGAATGGTGCACGCATACCGACACTACTTCCCACTTTGCAAGCTTATTATAACACTGTGAGTTAACAATCTGCTGTTAAAGTCGATTTCCACCAGAGCTGTAGTGATACATTCACGAATATTGTGATTACAACCTTTTTAAATGGAGGAATTTGCTGATTTTCTCTGTTTTATTTCACTGCTCGATTATTATTTTGGGGTTCTGGTCTGTCAAAAAAACACATGAAGACATTACCTCTTCTGGGAAACTGTGACGGCTGCTTTTTGTCACGGCTGCTATTTCTTGACATTTCATGTACCAATAAAAATCTACAAAATAATTAGCAGATTAATTATTTATGAATGTAATCACTGCAGCTCTGGTTTCCACTGGGACTGCGTGACAGTTATGTTTACCTCTGATTAATGCCGCTCAGAGAACAGCAGCTCTTTCTGATGGTTTCCTGCTGCAGCGCCACCATCTGAAACGCAGCAAATAGTGCAATTTAACAGTCAGTATTGGTGAGAATTAAACCAACAGAAATGCAAAGACAATACCTTTGCCAGGACTTTGAGGTGGTACTCTTGAGCTGGTACACCCATGCGCTTCGTTAGCGCCTGTGCTACATCATCGTCTTCCTCTGTGGCGAGCTGACACAACACTTTCTGTGGGAGAGCAGCAGAATATTAGTGCTTTATGTGTATATCTATAAAAGTGGACAGGACTTTGATACAATCTGCCCCCAAAATCCCAAGATCCATAACATCAAAGCTAATGAGTTACTGGAATATAGGATGACTCTGTTTACATCATTTGAACCACATGAGTGGAGAAAAGGTATTCCGGTAAGTGAGAATGTATGGACAGCATATGAGCGACTTCACAAACGAACGTTCTTTGTTACAGAGAGCCGTGGTGTTTTACAAGAATTTTTTAAAAGGGGCCTCATCATACACTGATAAACTAGACTAATAAACTCAGCTGATTCGCGTCTGTGAGAAACGCTAGTCATAACGAAGGAACAAAGAGAGGGAACACGGCGCTCGAACTGTAAGCAATAATGTTTCAGCGTCGGCTCTCGAAACATTTTCAAAAAGAAAAAAACAGAGGCTGTGAAAATGGATGTTTTTTTTCTCAGCAAATAAAATAAATATGTTGCGGCAGGCGAAGGGTTGAGACACATTGGCTTGCCTTACTTTCAGTATTGTCAAAAAACCAAAAATATTGCCACACAGCACTCAGTGGTGTAATGATTAATATACTGAATGTTTGACAAGAATTTTCTTCATTATAATTCAATCCGATGTGCTATGAAAACCCCAAAACCTATAACATTAAATTAGGGATTGATTTAAACCTTAGAAACAATCTTCTCCATTTGACCACCGAGTTGACTCACTGGCACAAGATGGAGAGCGAGATCCAACAGAAACAACCGAGGCTTCACATCTTAAGCGCACATCTGTTTTTACAACTGCGATGAACCGAAAGCACTGAAACGTCCACACCACTAAGAGTAGACTAAAAAAGTACAAATCCCCTTTCAGACTACAGATAAATGGGGGCTCAACGAGAGACGAGAAGAAAAAGAGATCGAGAGAGGCGCAATTTGTCGAAAAAGAGGGCAAAAAACATGAAGAGAGAAAAGAAAAAAACAAAACATCCAAGGCAGGGGAGTGCTGCAGTGCTGTTCGTGGAGCTGTGTGGTTTCTTTGGCCAGGCCCTACAGCACGCTAAGATGCTTACCCTCCACATAGTCTCACAAAACAACCCCAATCACTACCATCTGAGAGCCCTCAAACCCTGCACATTGAATGCACACAAAACCAATCACACTTATCCCACCCCTGGTAAGGAGGCTCAGCGGGGCTGGGGGGATGAGAGGGGAAGGAAGAAGGAAATATCAGAGAGAGACTGGAACGCGCTACGATGGCTGCATTTGGGGAAAAAAAAGGGTGTGGTCACCGGAGGAATGGGATGAAGGGCAAACGGATAGATGGATGGCAAATACTTTAGGTCAAAAGTCATCTTTCTCACAGAAAACAACGACCGAGTTGGCTCTGGGGACACGGACAGGCTGCTGCCATAGAAATTATCCCTCCATAAATCTAAAATTAAAACAGAGGATGTAGAAAAATGCACAAGGCAAAGAGTTGGGTTGTTTTTGATGGGTGTCTGTTAACAATTACTAAGCTATGATTGAATTCTCCCAAAACCAGCGAAAGACTCAAGTATAGCCTCAGATGGTCAAAACAGCGAAGACAAAAAAACAAAAAAAGGAGATGAAATGAAGGATAACAGGCTGATCAGAGAAAACAGTAAAGTTAGAAGCAGTTGTGTTCAAAACTGGTGCACTGGTTGCTCAGATTTAATAATAGAAACACTTTTTTTCCCCCACTAAAAACAAAAGGACCAATACATAATGTTTGACCCCATAAATTTGAAGATGCTCTTGAGTGTTATTCAGCCACATAACACTGATGTAAACAGCCTTTCAACGGTGTGACAAAACACTCATAATTTGATTTAGTTTTGCTTAGTATTAGCTCTTGGGAGTGACAGCAGTTTTCAATTCACTGTCTCGTTTTTTGATTGGAGCCATTTTTTTTTCTTCTTTCTTTTACATCTGGGTCATAAATTGTGCTTTAAAATGAAAAGCAAAGCAAAAATGTTAGATTTGAATGCAAAGTCTGAAAGTAATTATTAGAAATGGCATCACAGTCGTGTTTCTTCAAGCTTGGGAGATTAAAGGGATAGTGGGAGATTTTGAAAAACTTTGTTGAAAGCTAGTTTAGAAGTTCCTTAACATCATAATTAATCAAAAATATATATAAATACTAAATGTATGCATCCACTCAGCATGTGTGCAGCCTGTATCGTCATTTTATATTCCCGCTTGCGTACGGAGACAACAAAAAAAAGATGAGAAATAAGAACATTCCTCAAAATTTAAAAGCAAATATAAAAGATGATTTCAGTCGGTCGGGCAGTGACACCCAAGAAGAATCAGAAAGATAAAAGGGGGAGCGTTATTGTGATAAAAACCACTTCCATCTTCAAATAAACACACAGCGAGACGAGCAGCCAACTTGCACCAATAAGTAAGAGATATGTTTTCGAACTAAAAAGCAGCCACAGTGGCTCCAGGGGTCTACCTGTGGTTCGCCTTGTTGGAGTCACTGCACTATGGTGACTCGACACATCAAAGATTAAGCTATCAAACGGCTCGTCCTCTCACCCTCTAATATTATGCTCTCATGCTTTTATTTATCTGTCATCTCCTCAAAGATCATGCCATGTTACTGCAGCACTGTGTGGTCCCTCTGCTGGTACAGGATGTTGAGAAACAGACCAATTGAGTTAATGACTATCTGACAGAGCCTGCAGCTATGTGGCTGTACCCAGAATTCATCAAACCCAGCGAGAACGCTCAGATGTGGAGAGCAGAAGCAGACGGGGAGGGCTGAAGCAAAAACATAAGGCATAAAAGACAAAATAGTCAATGCACTAACATGATATAATGAGAAAAATATATGTGGTTACTAACAATATATACAGTAGCAGAAAAACACATGTAATACTCAGAAACATGTGCAAGCATATGCACAAACTTACAGCAAAAAAAATGCAGAATTTAGGTGCCACTTAGCACCAGACCCTCAGTTTATTATGGAAGCAGTGAGAAAACAATGTTGGGGAGCAAGATCAGACAGGGCTAACAGAAAACAGGCTGCATTCTGCATTCCAGGACAGGCAGCCCAACACAACGCAGACGCAGGCAGAGACACAGAGGCAGAGACAGACTATCTCTGGCCTAAAACCATACATCTGCCCTGCTCCCCCAGACGGGCTGAGCTGTGGTGGAAAAGGCTTTTTTGTGCTTCCCGCCATTGCTGTCATTTGTGGTAAGTGGAAGCTTCTTTGGGGGACAAGGGAAAGACAATAAGGAGAAGCTGCAGAGGTGGTTGTGAGTTTATTGTACTTGCGCTCTGACTTTTTCCAACGAGCGCACCGTTAGTGTGGAGTACATGCTCGCAATTTTAGCACAAATGGCTCCAGTGAACTTGACTCTGGTCGAATAAGCAGCATGCAGTATGAAATGCTGAAAATACAGCACCTACTGGAGTGTGATTTTAAACTTCTAGCAAGAATAGTACAGCAATTAGCTATTAATATTAATATTGATGGGTGCCGCTATAGCTCACCTGGTTGAGCTGGCGCCCATGTACAGGGGCTACAGTCCCCGAGGCGGAGGTCATGAGTTCGAATCCCGCTCATGGCCCTTTTCAGCAGGTCCTTCCCCAATTCCTCTCCCCAACTTTCCTGTCTCTCTCTCAACTGCACTCTTAAATAAAGGCAAAAAGGCCAAAAAAAAATCCACTATTATTGATTAATCAGTCAGTTTGTCTCTTGATTAATCAATTAATCCTTTCGCCTATAAAATTCCAGAAAACAGTCAAACCTTGTAAGGTCATAGTCGCATCTTAAAAAGTCTTGTTATGTCTGACCAACAGTAAAAAAAAACAAAAAAAAACACAGATATTGGATTTACTGTCACAGAATGCTAAGGGAACCACAAGATATCCAAATTTCTGAAACTAGAACAACTGAATTCGTGGACATTTTTACTTAAAAATGACTTGATTCAAGTATCAATCCTATTATTAGCTCATCAAATCACCATTTCACTCTACATCAATGCAACTGTTCATCAGAAAAGACGTAACCAAGCACTTATATCGAACCTATTTAACCCTAACCAAATCTCATTCTACACACACACGTCATATACACAAAACATGCCCACACAAAAGCACGCGGACGCAAACACCACCGCGCACACATGCACTCCGCTTCCCCTCTCGTGGGTCAAAGACCATCTGGCAAATTCAAGGTTTACTTTCAAGGCCCTGTTTTAATTAGCAAGATGTTTTATTAGATGAGAAATTAATCAAAAGAATACAAACACACAGTTAATCTGGCAAAAATGTGAAGGTTCCACATTGTTTATCATAAGCCATCTGTGTGAACCCTCTCAGAGTTGAAGATTGCAGAATGTTTTCTTCCCTCTGTTCTCTTTCCCTCCTTTGTGTGTGCGCGCCGCCTTGAGAACACACAGTGAGCGCGATCAGCTCGCGATAATATAAAGGCTGATCATTCTCTGGTGACAAGAGGCAGTGACACAGTCAATTTTAATTTGCTTTCAAAAATAAGTTTTACAGTTTGGCGCACGAAAGGCTCAGGCTAACGGAGGCCCGGACTGCTTCATTCGTCATCCACGTCCAAATGGAGAGGCAAGACAGAGAGCTGGCGAGCAAACTCCTATTAAAGTAAATTAGACAGAAAATCCCTTTAGCAGCCTAAAGGCAGTCAAAGACAAGTTTCTTTCAAGAATATTAAAAGAATAATGTGTAACTGCCAAAATAATATGTATGTCAAGTCTGTCCAGAAATAATTAGGACATAAAGAGCAAATAAATTTGGCCCAAAAATGACAAAATAGACGAACAACTAAGCACAACTAATATCCATCCATAAATGTTCTAGATACTGTTAAGTTTCTGTCTCCAGCGTATCTAAATGATGACTGAAGTCTAACGATAATGAAGCCAAATACAGTCCATTAAAAGTTTCTAAATCAGCTGGACAAGTAATTAAACTTGTGAATTTGGCTTTTTTGTTTTTTCAGACACACATTGTCCAAAAATGAAATAAGAAGCTACATAAAGCCAAACAAGCCGATGTCTAGCTTTGACCAAAACATTGTTTATAATCTTTTCAGACTTTCCAAAGCAAAGAATGTACTTCATTGCTTCTGTCTGCAGCAACAAGGAGAAGCACCACAAGTTGGCACTGATAGCTTGGTCCCATTCATAATCTTGTTAAGTTGGTATTTAAAACGATAACTCCTGATTCACGTAATTATTTACGAAAAGTTCTTGTGCAGCTGTTTTGAGTCCAGAAAAATGTATTTTAGACATTTTAGCATGAGGTAACAAAAAACAAAAACCAAAGATCATCACATGCCATAACTGAAGTATTCTATTCAGACTGGTATCAAAATACAGTCGTGACTCGATAATCCAACACTAAATGTAAAACCACTGTCAAGACGGAGATACAAGGAGGTCTTGATGCTTGAAGGCTCATTTGTTGTTAATACTTATTGTTTATAGTTGCTATAATAACTAGTGTATTGTTAGAACACTACGCATTGCTGGATTTCACGCCTAACCGACTGGTGCACTTGTGCACAGTTGACATCAAAGGTAAATACGTTCAGACAGCAGGTTGAAGTGACCCAAATCCGATTTTTTTTCTCCTATGCCACCTGTATCTGGGAGCGCTCCGATGGGGTGGAAGTGGCTGGAACGTACAGGCAGTACTTGGCTACTGATGCTAGTTTAGTTAGTGGTCATAGTTCTGTTTCTACCATCGGTGGCAGCAGCGGGGAAGTGGCAAATACGCTCCACTGTTACCATCTGTATTTACTTCAGTAAACACTGAGCACGCTCGCGGCGTGTGACGTCGTTGTGTCCTCTTCTATGCACGACCGTATATAAAATAATACTCAGTCTGGCTTTTAAGCAGTATTTTTTTCACTTTTTATGAAATGACGAGCTAACAGTAAAAAGATAGCAGGATTTGAACCACGGATGCTGTAGTTTATAACTGCTGCCTCAACCACAAGGCCAACAGGCCACCCTTCCCTATTTCTACTTTAAATGGGCCCCTAAAATTCAGTTTAAACTGAAGAACAGCTGTGTAGATTAACAGTCACTGCACAGTACATGCAAAGATAAAGTGAACACAAAAGGGATTTAATTAAGGTGGTATGTAAATGCAGTCAGCATTGTAAGTTTACTGAATCTGCCTGAGTCTTTGTTGTGCACTAATCACTGTTCCCTGAGTTCTGCATTAACTGAGATTACCAGAGAGTCCGGTCCCTACCCGTATCCACTGGTTGGCTTTTCTTTCCACAGCATTGCTTGGATGCTCCGAGTACAGTCCCCAGAGGCACTGGAGCAGCAGCCTCCTGCTCGTATCTGTAGACAATACACCGCGCACATCACGTCAGAATCATTACCACCATTATTACGTCTGTCTATCGGAGAGTTTCGAAACCACCGCTGATGGAATGTAATTCGTCTAAAAGCTTTACTCACCACCCACAGTGACATAAGGGTTCCAGCACAGCCGACCCAAAAACTGGCCTAAGAGAGGCAGCTTCTTCATGGTTTCTGCCGTGGAGCTCTGAAAGACAAAGAGAATAAAAAATAATTTAATACTGTACATATTTCTAATTTTGAATACTGTAAAACCCCAATGACAGCATTTTTTTTTTTTTAATTTTACTATTTGGCACATAATCAGACACAAATATGATAAAAGTGGCGCCAGTATAACAAATACATCATCTTCCATCATTTCCCTGTATTACAGATGTTCACACCTCATCATTTATTTCATTCTCTTTTGTCTCGTTCTTTTAACCGAGCAACACTGTGTCACAACACAAAACTCCAGAAGACGCAAACAGTCCCAACTGTACCTAATGAACTGAGCCGAAAACAGGCCCGTCCACAGGTGTACAGTACATTGCTCATGCATCGCCTTTGTTTCCTGTGTTTTGGTCAGGTCACAACTCCTTCCATAGTGTCAGCAGTGAGAGATACAGAAAACAGAGCACTGTGCAGAACAGGGCTCTGGTGGAGCGTGCTATACCTGTAAGGGTTTAAGTATGTGTGCGTCTGTGCTTGTTTATCCAGCTCAAAATAAAAGACCATGTGATTTACTTCACTTAACAGCCAATTAAAACACCCAGCGAGGTTCTAAGCTACAGCAGACGGTGCTATTAAGAACTGGAACAAACTTTAATCCTGACTTCCTATTCATTTTCAGTTTTCAATTCCAATTTCCCCCGGATGATTAATGGAAAAATCAAGACATGGTTATGTGAAAAGTAAGTCTGGAGCATGTCATAGTTTTTATTATTTCGGACCATAGCTACATAGAAGGTAAGATTTACAGCTGGTGCAACTGGTACCTCAGCCGAAATAAACCCTAATAATACTTCTATTTAGCTATGACCAAACCATGCACGTTACTGTATGTTTTGCATGAATGTAATTTATTAGAGTATCTGCATCTGTGCAAGTCACAGGAAGAACACATAGGTCAAGATGGAGACTGACACCAAAGCCTTCAGTCTGAATACGAAGTTTCAAAATGATCTTTGAATCAGGATAACCGTAGATAAACAGGTGTATGATGCTCTTATTGTTCCGTCTTATTACTTTTCTGGGTTTAATACATCGACACAGAGTGCATTAGGGTTTTACGATACGATGACCGCATTGGGACGTGAAGAAAACAGATCAAAGACGTGACGCATGTCTTAAATTTGCAATCATGTCTGCACATGTGTGGATGAATCACGTGCATGTGCATGTATAGAACCACATACTATTCAACCCATATTAACAGACTATATGATACATTTCACCTCAGAGTTAATTGAACTCTACATCAAAGCTTTGATGCTGGAAAATCCTACACAGTAAAATCTGGCATATGACAATTGTAATTGAAGCAGCGTGCTATTGCTCAACCAAAGACAATTCTGCTCACTAGCATGAAACAATTTGTAGATTAAGTGAGAAGTCAAAGGACAAATGAGTATTCTGCAACACAAAACTTAATTGAAGTATGAGAGTGGACCCAGCACAGCCAGAGCAGTGTTTGGTCTCTGGTTCAGACTGAAGTAAAATGGTGACAGTGGTAGTGGACACATGGGACTCTGTACTGAATATTTTACGCTATTGAGTTTACATACATCAAAATGTAAGCATATCATCTCATGAGATACAGTATGTTGTCAGGAAGGGTCGGCAGATCTTAAACAGACACTGCACGGTCCTATAGAGGGGGAGGCGCTGAAGTGAATGGGATTAAGTTAAAGTCAGTTACAGTATCTGGCATTGTGTGATAACATCTGCTGTCCGGTATGCTAACGCAGCGCAATGACCAGTACAAAGTTATTTTCAAGTCATTTTCAGTTCCCGACATTAAACACGCACAAAGATTAAGGCACATAATTAGTCTAGAAATAAGAGATTATATGAGTGATGTGAACAACACTGCCTCTTTAGACAATGATGTTTTTTTCTTTTATAACAATATGGACATTTGTAGCAGCAAACAAACTTGTCATATTATAACAAGATACACTGGTTTGGGAAATGAATGCTAATGTCTTGTGATATAATGAGATAAAGTAAAACGTTGTTAAAACAACAGCATTTACCAATAAAAACTGGGTAAATTGGTATTTTGAAATGCCATAAGACCATGACAATTGGCTTGGAACACAGCAAAGCTTCTTCTAAGCTTCAACTAATCAATTGACTAAGAAAATAATTACCACATTAACTGACAGTGAAAATAAATGCTGTAGTCCAATGGCCACGTACACACAGGAAAAGTTGTGGTGGATCACACATGATCCTAAAATGTGGAATAACACTGACATTGTATTAGAAACAAACAGAGATAAGTTTACTGTTAAGGTTCAAAACATTTCTTTTGCATCATGTTTTCTCTTCAGGCTTGTCATCCAACCTCAGTGACATATTATATTATTACAAAATATATACTTGCACCAGTAGTCAGTACGGTATTTTAATTAATCACAGAGTCCATTGTGTCCTCAGGGAAAAATATTTCTTAGTATTTTAAGAGGAAATTTCCAAAGCACTGTTTCTTTGGAGAAAAAAAAAAGTTGAGGAAGCTTTAGGCCTTTGTGTTTAATAAGAGCATCAGACTGTCAAGGAGACCAACTTGACTCATTCGAGGGGATGAGATCACCATTAATGGGAAGCATCGTGGTAATAGGCCAAGAGGAGTTCCTCTAAATGGCCCCACACTTTGCCCAACAACACCACCAGTGTTGTCTGAAACACAGCCCTCACACTTGGACTTCCCATCAGTCCACCAGTCTGGTAAATGTTGTCCGTGTGTGTACACGTACGCATTCCTGTGTTGCTGATGCAACTAAAAAGGAATGCTCATTTACAAAAGTTAATGTACGATGTTTTGTGACTACAGGAGTGTCCATAAGAAAGAATGAAGCATGAAAAATCAAATCAACTATCACTGACTATCAGTCCAAAATCAGCATGAAACCCTTGTCAACATTGTCCCTAATTATGATCAGGTTTTGAGCCCATGTGTCTTGTTTTGATTAGGGACAGACATCTCAGACAGAAGTGACTGATTAAGTACTGGCTAAGGAGCCAAATAGGATAACTTTATAGACAACAATAAAGAGAACAGTGAGGTAACACCTCTGTCTCTGTCATCACTGAGCCACAAGCAGATGTAGGCTTGGGTATAAGTCCTGGGCTCCTCCTGGGCTTAGCACCACCCAAGACAACTGTGATTGGTTTTAAGAAATACAAACAAGCTATCGTGTTTGTCCCCTATAGCAGAATGATGACAAGGAGCAGCCAGACGATACTGCTGCAGCACTGTGGAGATTGGCCTGATTGTAGTCTTGCATAGCCAGAGAATAATCCCAAGAATGTATCGCTGAATATCCAACATCCCATCAATCTTTCTTTAATGCTGCAGGATTTTTTGATCATTTCCTTTGAGGAGTGATGTAATGCTACATCTGTCGTGTAACAACTATATTAAAAAGGGGGACCTGACACGCCGTACAACAGTATAGCAGGTGTTCATAGATAAACACTTTTTGGATAGGGATAGCTCTACAACTGGGAGAACGTGCTTGTTATTGCACTTGTTGAGACACAAGATGAGAATCAATACCACTCACACATCTGTTCTTTTAATACAAAGCTGAAGACAGAGGCATGGCTGAGCTCAGTATTAAGACTAAAAACAGGGCGAAGCCGCTAGCCTGGCTCCTTCCAAACTGCAATTATCAGCACCCCCACAGCTGACGATCTCCTTTATATAATCCTCATAAAAAAACCGAGAAGTAAAAATGTCAATTTGTGATTATACAGGAAGGCACAGTGACTTTCTGAGATGTCCACCGGTTGCCAGGCAACCTCCCAGTTATAGTACGACTCCCAGAAGTTACTACATCTGGCCTAGAAACAGGCCGGCACGTACCGCACTGCAACACGGCAAACTGTCATTTTCTTTTTACACTTCAGTGTTTGTACAGTTTGAACTCATGAGATACAGCACAGCAAAGCTGTAGAGGTACTTGCAGGTAGATTTAGTTTCATACAGAGTGGACGGATGTGTGTAAGTGGTATTAATCTATTCTATTAAGAACGACAATAGTGATATTAAAAAATGTCCTCCACTGTTCTCACCAAGTGTAAACCTGGAAATTAACAATAACTACGTGTATTTCTCATTTTAGGCCATAAACCACAGGAAAGTTGTAAAGTCATCAAAGGATGCAAAATGCTGCCAAGAAGCAGGCTATCCTCAGCTGGTCTTTTATGAGTCCACTGCCAGTAAAAAGGATTTCAACCCAATTAAGCTATACCATTCTTTTTCTTTGTGTCTTTCTTTGTATGCGCTCCATCACTCTACACACACTGACACCTCTGCATGACGCACAGCCAGAATAATGCTAACAGAAAAAGAGACAGACAAAGAAAAAAATAATAGCCTCTCCGTGCTTGATCTATAAAAATATACGGCCAGTTGCCAAAGCAAAGAGGAAGTCGAAAGTAAGGCAGACAGACAGAAACACTGGGACTGATTCTAACCATTACAAAAGTGCTACAGTAAAACATATGGAGTGTAGAACATCACAAATTAAAACTTGCGACGGCGCCATGACTGCAGGACGAACAAGAAAAAGATTCCTTATGTGAGAAAAAGAATATAAAAAATGGTTAGGGAAAGCAGCGAGACAGAGAGGCCTGAGGAGAAAAAGCTGGAACGAGGAGGTATGACCACAGCAACTCTGAGATCTCACAGTACTGCAGCCCTCCTGTCCTCTGCCCCCTTCCCAAATTTGCTGGACCTGATATGTGGATACATTAGGTTAGCGCTGGAGGTCCCAATGCGGCTATTACCTGACTAACTCAACATTGCAGCGCTGCCAGCCAGACATACACAGCCCTCTGCACAGCACAGAGCAGCTTCTGTTAGCGGGACCGTACCAACGCTGGGCTCACTGTTCAAACCCTGGCTCGGACCGAGAGCGAGCGTGTGCATGTTTGGGCATGTGTACCAGACTTGCTCATGTTTGAATTAACTTAGTGCTCCATAAATCAGACGACTGCTTGGCTGTTCAGCCTAATTGATTAACTGTTCTAATTTATTTCATTGGGCAAGGTGTGATGAGCCAGTAAAAGAGGCGTCTGAGTGGATACAGAGCATTTAATTAGACCTAACAGGCATCTAGGATATATAGTGTAGGAGCACTGCTGTCTGAATTTGTCAAGAACATAAATCTCAGAGCTACACTTGCAATGTAACAGAGTTCACACGGTACTGGCTGTGGGGATACAGGCTCATCTTTTCGCTCCATGTGCTTACCACGTTGTTGATGTGTGTGAGAAGTTGCTGGAGGAAATCCCTCAGTCTGTTCAAGTGCAGGCAGGTGTCTTTCTGAGTGTCTGGACTGTCGGCCTGGCCCCAAGCCACTGCTTTGTCCAGCCAGAACTGCATCTCCTGGACATTTAACAAGGGCTCTGCTGTTTGTTGGGGCTGGCTCAGTGGCTGCAGCTCAGACATTTGGCTGCTTGTCCAGGCAAATTTACTTGGGAGCTAGGCGAGATCCTAGGAAAGATAAACAAGCAGACTATTGTCAGATCCAAGGATTACACAGAATGCATCTTATCATCTGTTCTTTATCATTTTGATTTTGTGGGTATTAGGGCCAAGCATTGGCAACATTTTTACATTTGATATCCTGGCTTTATATAATGATTCCAAATAACACATAACAACATGATGATGACTCTTTGGAGTTTTTTGAACACTTTTAGGAATATGGAGCACTTTTTATGACTGGTTCCTGCTTGATTTGTATCATGCACATGTGCAAAACTGATGTGCATGTCCAGGAGCAATATGATTAACACTCCTCTTGTCTGTTTCACACTATTTTACTGACCATTGTCTATAAAGGCTGTGCATGGTTCAAAATATGTGCAACATAAAATATGCGCTTTGCAAATGCTTTGTGGAATGGAATGCATCAAAGACATTGGTTTGTCCGCAAGGATGCACACAATGTGTTCTGGTTAGAAAGCTTGAATAAAAGCAGAATTTTAGTTTGTTTACAAGAAAACTCGACAGGGCACAACCAACTCATGAGACGAGATGTGCCTGAATAGTAAAATAACAAAAATACAAACAAACAATGGACCAACAGTCCAAACCCCAAAGATACTCAGTTTTCTATGACATAAGCCAAAGAAAAGCATGAAAATCATCATTTGAATTTTTCTAATCTTGAAATAAGACTTGAAAGTCATCAGCAAACACATTCTCACCCTGTAAGCCCAACTGAAACTGGATTTACTAAGAAATAATTTTGAGCTATAAATAAAAGTACAAAACTGAAGCAACTAAATAACTCTTAAAACAGAATTTAAAAAAAGAAATGGACAAATATGGGTAAAAGCGCAACTTATAAAACATTTTTTAAAGAAAATCTCTTTACATATCTGTCAGAATATACACTATTCCAAATATATAATATAAACCAGTGTCACTTATGAACCTGTCAATGTAACTGCTGGGCTTTACTCTAATATGTGCATGTGTGGTCCACATGATACACGACTTTCTATGAGAGCATAGGTGGCTAATACAATAATAAGTGCATTAATAATAAGCTGAAAATAAAGTGAGGCAAAGTGTGTTCATCTAGTTATGTTAACCTCTTATTACCACAATCTAATGATCAAACTTTTAAGCTCCCGGCGATAAAGCCTTCTCTCACACATTCACGACAGCCTACTGAGAAATAAACAGTACATTCTTCGCCTTTTATGAAGACGGAGAGAAAAACGTGGGGGGCAGATCATGAGCGTGTGTGTGAGGATGTGTTTCATGTCTGTATATAGCCTGAGAATGGTGTGTGTGTGTGTGTGTGTGTGTGTGTGTTTGTTGTTTTTTGCCATAATGACAGGTCTGTGTGGGACACCACAGGGTTGTGTTTTATGATCACCTCGTTACACACGATTTGTTTAATGTCTTGCCATCATCTCTGCTGGAAAGCCCCTATGGCTCGCTGATGTGAATATATAAATACTCATTTTCGAGGAGGAAAAAAGCCAAACCAAATTAGGAACAAACGCCTCTTATTGACTTGTGTCTTAGGGGCTCTGTTTTTAGTAAAGCAGAGGTGCAAAAGAAGTACATGCTGAATACATAAGTACCAGACAGTCTCACCCACAATCACTGACACACAGACAGCTACATGCACATACCCAGGCACAAATACACTCCGAGCAGTTGGTGCAAACGCATGTCACACAGGCAGAGAAAATATGTACATGCACAAACACACTCGTCAGCAGCTCTGGTGTTGGCTGAACACATTATGGAGCAGGAACGAGATGTGACTGGTCAAATATTATCTTTGAAGATTTGTTAAACTAAGCTTGTGGACTTTGGGTTTCGCTGAGTTTGCTGTTCCAATTATAAGATTGTTGACTTTATTTCAGTATAATCAAATCAGTTAAACATCACTTTCTGCAAATTTACTTCTGTATGCTTCAGTATGTTATATTTAAGAACACCTGGATTAAATGACACTAATGTATGGGCTGTCTCAATCATAGTCACAAAAGGATCAGTTATCTTTGACCACTTCAGACTAATGTAATAATACATTTCTTCATTGTTTTGAAAAAAAGGCATTCATGGAAGAACATGATGGGTCACTAAATGGTTTGATTCGTACAGAAATTGAGAATCATATGGTATTATTTTCCTACTCAGTATATCTCATGCAACTATTAAACATATAACACCTTTTTTGGCGATTTTGGATAAAACTGTTCTGCAAGTGAACCGCCCCAGCAGTTTGCAACAACCCCACAACCTCACCAACTAACCCCTTACTGATGATTATTGTTATTACTAATTACTAATTACTCATCAATGGCTTAGTTCACAAAGTGTCATAAATCTGCACAAAAATACTTACAACTTAGCCAGTAAATGAATGCACTTTCATCACTGAACAATCAGCTTGTTCAGTGTCTTGATTAGACAAATAAACACTTGCACAATTTTCAACAGCCTTTACATTGCTTGCTTTGTCAGGCAAAAATATTAAAATAATCAGTTTAAGACAAAGAACACTATCAAATCATAATTTTAAAAAGCTGGAAACTGAGAGTGCCTGGCATTTATCCCTGGGAAACTACTTCATGTATTAAATTATTAAAACAGCTGCAGATTCATTTTCAGTCAATCAACAAATTCAACAAATAATTTTAGCTCAACTAATCCCAACTTCCCAAGTGACAAATCAATAATTAAATAGCTGCTTCAAGCACAAAACTTTTTCTCACAAAGGGTGTTTTAGAAAGGATGAGACAGAAACTGGTGATGTACTTCTGAGCAGCTGAAGCAAGTCTATTTGGACCCCTCAGAAATAGTACCTTTGCTGATCCCAGTCTCAATCATAAACCCTCTAAGACACACAGAGAATTGGGTGCGTGTGTGTGTGTGTGTGTGTGTGTGTATTAAAACATAACAAAGAAAACGCACATTAAAAAAATGCGGCTTTGTAAAGAGAAAAGTGAAAAATAGTGAATTTACCTGGTAGTTTCCACACACGTTCAGCTAAACGTGCAATTACTACACCACACCACAGGATGCCAGTGTTTCCTCCACTCTGCTTTATTGAGTTACACACGTCAGTTCAATGTAAAGATATATTTTTTAAAAACTCGAAAGAACAACTTCAGTATGTCAGTCGGTGTATGTTACAGTTCCGTGAATGAAAAACATTAGAACTCATCTTCACTCTTCTTCGCCAGGAGCAAAGCTATTAGCTTGTTAGCAACTTAATACCGCTATATTCGCACAACTGTAGGCTACGGCGGCTTCAAATTTGGACTTACGTGTAAATGGGAAACGCGCAGTCACTAAGTTGACAAGTGCACAGAGCAGAAGTCACCTATATTCATTCATTCTCCGTGTCTTCACTCAAGTAGACGAGCTTTTCGTCCCGCGATGTAAACAAACTGAACTTCCCTCTTCCACCGGGGTTCCGTGAATGAACGAAGCTGATTGGCTGAGAGCCGCGTCATCCGCTGACGTACTTCTAGCACTGCCTGCTGGGAAATTGAGTCCCAATCCTGGCTGCAAATTTTAAATGTAGGGTATAAATGTTAGTCATTGCACGGGCCTTTTGAGTTTTTCACACTCTTATTTTTTTAAAATGTTTATCATATTAACATCATTATCTTGTCATGATTGAAATACGTTTGGTGATAAACACCTTAGTGCACTCATCAGTGTGTTGACAGAGTACAAAGCCAGCAAGTTAAGATTTCAATTTTCAGTTTCATTATGAAAGAAATTAGATATGAAGAGAGCCTCTGATCTTCTGAGAGTTTGCTCCCATGCATATAAAGTTAAGGATAAGACATTAAATATTTGATAAGATAAGACAGTAAAGATTTATGTTCATGGAAAACATGCATCTTGGGAATACAATCTTCTGTTGTGCTAGAGATATAAAGAGCACACCACAAGCTAGGGCATCACAAAATATCAATGTGAAAGTTTTAAGGCTGATTACTGGTATATTAGTAACAACAGACTTACTCTTAGTCCATTTGTTTACACTGTAAATTCAAAGACAGCACACAATGGATACAGAAGTGGTTATTTTGAAAGACGTGCAGGAATATTATTTTGTAATTATTTGACTATGATCAGCTGGCATTTCATGTGTATTAGTTGTTGTATCTCAAATGTTCAGAGATCAGTGTGGCTGAACTGGTTTAGTCTGCTTCTGTCATTTTCTCTACGATTTTCAAACAGTAATGAAAAAAGTGATGGAATTATTACATTAGAACTTTGTCATTTTGTAAGAATTTTACAATTTGATATAGTTGACCTGGTTTTGCAGATAAATCTGTTCTATGCTCATTAGCAGTTCAAGGGTTAAGAGGAGTTACGGATCGCCTGGAACAATGACTGCGCTGTGTGTCTGTAATGTGAAAACATATACCTATTCCGTGCATATGCTTATGTTCTCATCTAAGTGAGTGTTTGCATTTGTGTCATACATTTCAGGGGTGAGGGTCCAGAGGGTGAAGCAGAGTGCATACCATGGCCAGGAATTCAGGGGTCCCAGAGCATGTCCCTCTGGAACCCAAAGCAAACTTTGAGAGGTTCCCGGCCTGCATGGCTCGAACTGACAAATCACCCAGAGGCTCCAGCCAGACCCAGAGCAGCCTCACACGCTGCACCAGGAAACGGTTGTTTTAACATACGTAATGCCATGTGTGTGAGTTTGTGCCTCTATGTGTGTGTGTGTGTGCACCCGCATACGTGCATAAACGTGTGGATGAGAAAGGGATTACACACAAGCAAAATGTGGGTATTTGAACTGCACATGCACACATGCGTACACACACACATACTTTGTTTTGTGTATCTCACAAGAATGCACTTCTTGTGCATGTGTCTGCGTGTGGTCAAGTGGCTGTTAATGCGAGCTTTTACCACGTGAATACTGCTGAATATATAGTACGAGTACAAGCCACGGTATGTACTGTATGTTAGATGGGGAATGTGTTTAACGTGGTGTAGTGGCTCTACATTAAACTTCAGAATTTCTGTGGTAGGAAAGCCAGGCGTGTGCATGTATAAGTTAGTGGGAATGTGTGTGTGTGTGCAGGTGTGTGCACGCATGGCGGGTGTATGTGAGCGTGTGCTGGTTCTCCTCTTGTAGCTGGTGCTCGTGGCCTGCTTCCCAAATAGCACTAAAAGAACACTGAAATTGTCTGTGCAGGCTTTTACTTTCACTTGCTTGCTACAATGTCAGCCAGTGTATACTAGAAAGAAGGTGCAAGCTGCAGGACCTGGGCCATTCACACCATTATCTGACATTATTAATCATATATGAAGTCAAATAAGTCATGAGTTAATGGAACATTTCACACTCAAGAGACAGCTTGTCATCAGGTGTTCCTTATACCGGTGACTCTCAGTCCCTAACTGAGGCACGTATACACACTCTGAACTGTATTTTTAGACATTATATTTACACATATCAAAGTTTTTTCTGATGTTTGAGTTCCATCACATAAACTACATACGTTAGGGTCCGTAAATGTCCAGTAAAAGCAGGAGTGGAAATCATAAGCTGCTCGCCCAAGTTCACCATCAGCTCCACCCTGGTTGCCTTCTTGGGCCAACATGTAGGTCAACCAGGGCTAGATCACTCCACGTGCCGGGTGCTCTGTATGTGTGTGTGTGTGTGTGTGTGCGCGTATGTGTGTCTAAGCCTTGTAAAAACATCAGCATATGGTTTTGGAACCAAGTCCTTGGCAATACTCGAAAAAACGAGAGAGAAGGAAAGAAAAACCACGGCAAAAACTTGAGAGAGTGTGGTTTGATGCCCAAAGTGGAAACCCACACACTGATGTTTTTGTGTGTGTGTGTATGCATGTGTTTGTGTATGTGTGTGTTTGCCCTTGTGGCTGCGCATGTGTGTTGCTGTGCCTATGCTTGCATGGGCACACATATGGATGTTAGGAGAAATGTAGTGTAAACCACGTGTGTTTTTACTGTACTGCTACTCTGTGATTATTATAGAGCCAGGAGACGGGTTGTCACGCAGCGGGGCAGCAGCTCATCCACATGTCTGTCTCTGTGTGTGTGTGTGTTTACATATGTGTATATATGCTTTCATGCTTGGAGTGGAGACCGGATCACAGCCAGCAAATTGGCATTGCCAAATGGGCAACTGTACTCGTAGGCTGGTAATTCAATGTCCAGCCACAGCTTTTGATTTTAAAAGAAACTGAACACTGAGCTATTAACTTTGTCTGGGATGTACATGTTGAATAAAAGACAAAGAGTGAATTAAACAGGCAGAAAAATATCAAATTAATAAGATTATTGCAGAGGTTTTAGCTTTTCCCAATCACAGGTGCACCATCTCACTTCTGGTGTGAAACTCATTTAGTTCCATTGGATCATTTAGAACAGCATTAAGAACTCAAAATGTCTCTTGTCCAAACCGTAATGTTGGAAGCCATCATTATTTTTCATCTGAGGATTATAAATCTAACTAATACCCCAGTTAAAAAACACCAACTATAATTAGATCTTGGGGAAAACACAAATCAAGTGATCACTAATTGTTGAAGAACAGCTGTTTTGTTTTTTTTGTTGCTATTTTTTATTTATTTTTTTTGACCTTGTGGTTTGGCCAGAGGGAGATGGAGCCGGGCGGAGAGGTTGGGTATCAGGCTCTGGACCACGTCCCGGGTTCACTGAGACTAGGAGCTGCACAGCTGCTGACAAATTTGTCTGTTCTGATCCAGACCAATCTTATTACTAGTTCTGGTCCAGACCAAAGCCATTACCAACCTGGCTCTGTCGCTGTGGCCCTATATGACCTGATGCATGTCTCTTTGCACTGTTCAACAATGCTGCTCTGTTTAATGGCCTGTGCGCTGCATGCATGACTTCTGCTGTAGACCACAAGAGGAAAATGTGAGCGCTGTGATAAGGAGCATTAAGCTCAGTTTGCATGATCTTTGTTTTATTTATTTATTTGTTTTTTATTTCATCTAATGCTGTGTTTTTCCAAAGCACACCATCTGGCGCACAAAACCTACTTTTTCCCTCTGTTTTCTTTTCTATTTTTTCTTTTCTTTTCTTTTCTTTTTGCACACATGAGTATGAACATGTTAATGTATGCAGGCTTTCACAAAATTATATTGGTAAGGCTTAATTGTTATGCCAGTCAACTTGATAATATAAAAACAGAAACACAAGACAACAGCCGTACATCACGATGCATCGGAGGTTGTTCTTTTTGCCTTCTTTATAATTTCTGCCATAAACTGAAGTGATGAATCATATAATAGTTTTTGTTGCTGCAGCACCTATCAGAGCTGAAAAGCTTTAAAGATGTGTGTTTTTCATTGTAAAAATGTGGAAAAGATGGTTATTTGAAACATTAATTCTTAAGATTATCCATACATCCATTATCTATACACTGCCTAATCCTCACTAGGGTCATGGGGGATGGAGTCTATCCCAGCTGACTCAGGGTGAAGGCAGGGGACACCCTGGACAGGTCACCAGTCTATCACAGGGCTACATGGAGAACCCGGAGAACCCGGAAAGAACCCACGCTGCATGGGGAGAACACGCAGAAAGATCCCGGGTGTCCTCACCAGGACACGAACCGGCGACCTTCTAGCTGTGAGGCAACGGTGCTAACCACAGAGCCACCTTGCAGCCCTTATTTATTCATTTATTTGTTTGTTTGTTTATTTATTTATTTTACTTACTTACTTATTTATCCTCAGATGTGTACATCTGTATAGTATAAGTACACTCCAATGAAATTCCTGCTGTCATCAGACGTTACAACCAGTCGGCCTCCAGTTGACCACATACAGAAAAAATTGCATATTTCACTAGTGTGCAACATCAATGCATTTAAATGTGTGCATATGAATACTTTAAGACACTGTAAAATATAAGTTTTCCACTGACAGAAGAAATTGTGCAATAGTGATTTAAAAAATCTGTGCATTATCAGTGTTTTTTAATATCAGTAGTTACTCCATATGACATGTCTTTCTTCATACAGCGTGCAGTATTGCTAGTTTCCACATGTCTATGCAATATCTGAATTTCTGCATATAGAAGAATCTGTACAATATCACGTCATATGTAGACATATTTCTACGTAGTTGCTTTTTGTTTTTTGCACCATTGCAAATTTCACCCCTGTGGGATTAAAAGAAAAAGATCTTGTCTTTCTTATCTTTAGTGTACATCATCACAACCAGGGTCTTGAACTAATTTACTCTGTCCATGCTTTACCCTAATACATAAAAGTTTGAAAAAGCTGATCTCGTGTCAGCTGCCAGTAAGACGGAGCCACATGAATCCCACCAGCCACACCGCATTGAGCGTGGTGGCCTCCCGCTGCCGTGCAGCTCGTGGTATCACTCTTTAAAATGCTTTTGCAGTTGTGTCTATGTGGCATTTCTGGTCGTTTTGTAGATGCAAATGGGTGTCCCCTCAGCCTGGTGATGGTTGAAACAGTGGAAGGGGGTGAAGGAATGAGACATTCAAATTAAAGCAGAGGAATGTGCCGTTTAAAATCTTCAGATCCGTTTGGGCTTAACTCTGAATGTCTGGCTGTTAGGAGGGAGAGAAAGAGGAGGAGGAGGAGGAGGAGGAGGAGGAGGAGGAGGAATGGAGAGAGTATGAAGGAGGACTTTTTAGAAGAAAAAGGAAGAACTGTCAGAGGTGTCTCCAGACATGGGCCAGCTCGCCCTCATAAATGGATTTGGTGTCCGACACAAAGCTTAACTTCCTGCGTGTCTGTATGTGTGCACGTGTGTGGCGTTTTCACTCGAATGTACAGTTTTGTATTTATAGGTGGAAATAATTTATTGTGACAGCATCTAATAGCAGTTCATTGACAGTTCCAAAGAAAAAGTCATTCATCATATAAACTCAGAATATCCTGTAGAAATGCTGTTTGTGTTTTATTCTCCTGTCCTTACATTTCATCTTTGAATATTTTTTTTATCATCAGCATGAAGTTAAGATGTTAGCAGAGTTATATTATGCTGCTGGGGTTGTGGGAGTAAAAATATAATTTAGTTTTTAGCTCAGACCATGCATATCAAACATGTAGCATGTAAACAGCAAAGGGTGTTTCTGTATATTAAGGTTGTACATATATTTTTTTTATTTATTTACAATGACTGTTTTTATAGAGCAAAACAAATTACAGAAACTGTGGCCATTTCTGTATTCTCTCTTCAGCTGGTTTTAAACAGGGTAAAGGTTAAAGTCATGCAGCATTTTCACAGTGTTTTCCCCCCTACTTTCTACTCGGCTGCCACACAACCAAAGGACACAAAAAAGAAAATAAAAATGCCCAACGCAGAAGAGCCTTAAAAGGAAATCAAGATCTTCCCAGCTTCTGCTGCCTTATGATGTCTGGCTGGTGTGAGCAGCCACAGAAAATGTGTGTAAAATTCTGCCCGGAGGAACTGATCTTACCTTAGATAACCCTTCTTACATCTTTCACTTAGAACCACTTACGCGTCTGTTAAGGTGAAACGCACGCCACCGAGGAACTTTATGAAAACGCATATTTGTCGCATCCTGTCGTATCTTTTATGCACAAACACGTGTAGACACAAGGACACACTCTTTATGACAATTCCAGGCATTTTTAAAGCATGCTTCTTTATTGCTTTGAGAGGAAGCTGGGGATTGGCTGAGAAAGGCAGAGAGATTCTGTGACCAATGCGAAACAGCACTGCATGCATAAGGGCTGCGCACACCATCACACACAATCACACACACATGCTGCATACTGAGAGCTGCACTTTCACAATTATGACTACTTTTCAGAAACCGTGCGCATGATCTCACAAGCGTGCAAGTAATTATTTTATGTGCTAACCGAACTGGTGCTGTGTATGTGTGTGTGTGTGTGTGTTTTTGTCCTGCAGGTTCATCTGGTGCTCTCTCTGATTACAGATGGTCACGTATAATACAGCTGCCTGCTAAGTCTGGCAATCAACCAGTAAGAAGAGAACCAGCTGAAAGTCTACATTTGCAATCAGTCAATGAAAAAAAAAAACAAAAGGAACAACATCAGGAGTGAAACTGCAGCAGCTGTCACATCTAACCTCTTTAACTTCTAATTGTCTCTTTCAATTGCAAATCCAAAAAAATTAACTCGATTTGTACTCAACAGCTTGTCTTTTAAAACCCGGGAGAAACCTTCTAAATTACTCTGTGCAAAGTTTGAATCACACTTGATGGATCGTAAGAGTCTGGCGAACAGAGCTGTGCAAAATTTACATTTGAAATTGCAGCGAACAGACAAAAAAAAATGGTTCCATCTCTTGGTGTTTGTTGTATGACTGACTGCTCGAAGTCAGACCAGTAGTTTAATGAACATAGGACCGAGGGGATTACGCTGTTGCACAAGCTAAGATCGCTTCTGGCTACGTTGGGCCCCCAAAGACTCCACTTGACCTAAAAATGACAGTGAGTTGGCCCCCAGCACAACTTTGTCCCTGTCACTCATTCATCACCCCAGTTTAACCACCCGATACCAGAGCTTTTTTGTCCATTTTCGCCATGACATACTGTATTATGCACACACACATACTTGTATTCATACCACCACACTTACTGCACTGAAACACACACACACACACTTCGACACCTGCTTTCTATTAGTCCAGTAGATTGCAGGGAAATTGAGAGGGAGTGTTAAACACACACACATCCATCTATCTGCCCCTCTGTCCGCAGTAATTACACACTTCCTGCTCTAAAATCCTTCTCCGACAGCTTCCACTCCAATCATGTCTCTGTTTAAGTTTGAGTGTGCACGTGTGGGTGGGTGGGTGAGTGTGCGTACATGTGTCCGAGGAGGGTTTAGTTTGCACAAGTCTGCATCGGTTCATCGTCGGCAACGTACTTTGAATAAATATATGACAGAGATGCAAAGGAAAATAACTGTTTCAGATGTTTCCCTCCATGTGTGAGGATACGTCAGCGTTAAACTCGAGGAATATTTTTACTTTCGTGTGATGATTTTCTTTCCTGTCTCTTTATCCGTGCACTTTTGCATTCCCGCAACTTTTTGATGTCTTTATTAGAATGAATAAAGTGATTTAACTGCTATCGATGCAACTTTTACAGCTGCTTTACAGTACAAGTGGGATTTCTTCTTCTTCTCTAATGTGCTTTTTTTTCTTCATATGAGTTTATATGACATGTAACCATGCAGTATTGAATTCGTAATCTTCACTTAAACTTGAAAAAGGACTTTAAAGAGCGCCAGTAAACCAGTGGAGGTCAGGATTGTGTGTGTGACATCTGTATTATCTTTCTCTCTGCGTGCCTGGGAGTTCTGTCGGATCTCATCTCTGCGCATTCTCATGCTCATATATGTATATATACTGTATATTTATGTGCATGTGGCTGCGCATTTATTCAGACTGAGTCTCCCTCTGAGGTCCTCGGAGCGCTCCTCCAGCCCTGTTCCTCATTAGGCATCTGTCATGGTGCCAGAATCAATAAGCACAGATGGAAGAAAAAAAAAAGAAATCTCCTCTCTCCTCTCCTCTCCTCTCCTCTCCTCTCCTCTCCTCTCGCAAATTCCAAAGTGTTTACCATCATCACCAATAAAAAAAAAGACCCTCCTGAAACTTACTGTACGTCTAGTCATTTTTTTTTTTTTTAACCGATATTATTTCCTTCATCCTCTTCCTCGGCACCAAGCGTTACAGACATGTGAAAATCATATGCTCCAGTTTGGCTTTGCACAGTCGTGTATTTGCTCAACACTCCCAGACACACATGAAAATATTTAGTTGAGGGTTTCTTTCTGTCTCCCTTTCCCCTCTTCTGTCCCCCCTCTACCCCCCAATCTGAAGATGACGCATCTGTTTCCATACATTGTTGCATGTTTGCTGGCAAAGACAAATAGCATAGTTTAAACAAAGAGGTGGGTGGTGTGCGCTCATCTGGTATGTGTGTGTGTGTGTGTGTGTGTGTGTGTGTGTGTGTGTGTGCGTGCCACCAGGACTACATTAAACAAAAGGAAGAAAGGATGACAGCATCCAACCCCGGTTTGTCATCTTCAGTGTAAACAACCGTACATCATGCTAACGTCTTACATGTGCGAGGCCCAATCAAAGCAGTCACACGCAGCCGTGTCAACACAGCCGTAATGAAAACAAAAGAATGGAAAGAGGGGGAGCTGAGGAAGAGGTGGATGGAGACAAAAGGCAAATGGAAAGAAAAAGATTTAAAAAAAAAAAAAAAAAGAGGGAAGTCAGATGGAAGTGAAAGAGGTTGGAAAGAGAGAAGAAGCTGAGGGCAAGATAAATGTTTCCAGTATTAGCGGAAGAGGAGAGATTATGACATGGCTTGGCACGACTCCGCAGCGCTCGTCTGAAACGCAAAGAAAGAGTGGGTGGGTTTTCCACCTCCACAGAATAAATGATGCGAGGGGAAATGGGAGTAAACAACATCAGTCATTATAATTACTCTCATACGGCTACTCCCATCCACCATCAACCATCCTCCACCACCCTTCACTTTCTTCCTCCCTCTATTTTCCATCTGTCTTAACTTTCAGTCCTTTGCTACCCCGTGTATATGACGCTATTACACCTTTTGATTCACTCTCTCTCACTCACTGTCTCTTTCTATCCATCCTTGGTGGAGTGAATTTTCTCTTTTTCTGACTATATTAACATAAAGCTACTCCTTTCAAGCCTTAGATCTGTGGAGTTTAGGGTGGTCTGAGTCTGCAAAACAGAAATATGACTACCAATTGCTGCACATCCGCATTTTGTTACTGCTGTGAAAATGCAGGGACGGCAGCTAACAGTAATAGTAATTTTGGGAAATATGTTTTTGTTTTCGAGCGAGAAATACAAGCTTCGGTTCTGTAGGTGGACGTCTCTTGCGGCAGAAGCCTTTGAACACCGCTGAGTGCACAGTGAATCATGACAGCTGTTTCTAAGAACTGGATGCAGTTTCCTCACTGTCTTGGATCTGTGCTGTGCTCTGCGCTGCTCGTGTTCTCTCCTTTCCCTTCATTTGATTCCTGGAAAGCTGTAGTAATGTGTTTGAAAGTGTGTTCAACAAAAACTCCTGAAGAGAACAGTTGCTCCTGCCATGCCTAAATGAGAGGATGTTTGGCTATGAAAAAATAACTGTACACTGAAGCGAGTTTGACACAGCCAGGGTGTTTTTGTATGAACTGGCTCGACAAAACCTAAAACCCTATTCAGAGATAATGGGCATCCCGGCAGTAGTAACCAACTTTCTTCATTAACTCAGGTTTTCTTCACCAGGTTCTGTGCATAAAAGGGAATGTTGGACATGTCATTTGATTCTTACTTCTGCACAAAATGGACCAATTTTGTGCCCTAGTTGTGTAAGTTACTGCTCGGTGCACTCTCAATGCAGGCACCTATTTCACACACGACAACTGCACATGAGAGCTCTTAAACGTCATATATTTAAACACAATACTCTGTAATTGCATTTCCCATTATCAAGGATGGAGTTTGCATGTTCTCCCCGTGCAGCGTGGGTTCTCTCCGGGTTCTCCGGCTTCCTCCCACACGGTCCAAAAACATGTTGAGGTTAATTGGTGATTCTAAATTGTCCGTAGGTGTGAATGTGAGTGTGCTTGGTTGTCTGTCTCTAAGTGTAGCCCTGTGATAGACTGGTGACCTGTCCAGGTGTCCCCTGCCTTCACCCTGAGTCAGCTGGGATAGACTCCAGCCCCCCAAGACCCTAGTGAGGACTAAGCGGTGTATAGATAATGGATGGATAGATAATGAAGGATTGGCCAAATCAAAGTGAAATTAATGTCACTGATTGAATATTCTCTGATACCAATAGAGTAATCCATTTTCTAATGTCTGTTTCATCAGCTGCAATACCAACAACGTAAAACAGACTTGGCAGCAAATCAGGACCAAGCATCAAAACATATTAATGCTTTTCTGCATCACCAACTGAATGTATGTAGGGTCAACACAATGCATCGTGTGCCTACTGTAACTGCATGGCTTTGTTCAGTGACATTGCTAACATCCGGATCAACAGGTTAGCAGTTAGTAAAAAAACATAGTATTGTTATGGCTACTGGGGATTGTCATTGTTTATTAATTAGGTTGTTTTTTGGTATTTAGATAAACAGAGATCACCAAAATCATTGCTTTTTTTCCCGAGGGGGATATCGATGTCAATGCCAATTTCTGAGTTGTCAAAACACATCACTCGAAAACAGTCAGTAGGATGCATCGTCTGGAAACGATCTGCATCAAAGTTTGTGCAAATCCATCCATCTATTATCTATATTCCGCTTAATCCTCACTAGGGTAAGTTTGTGCAAATCCATCTGGTAAATATTTTACAAGATAAGTTTACCAGCTTTAACTGGTTGTCACCAACATGAATATCTGTACAAAATTTCACAGTAATCTCAATTTCAATCCTGAAAACATACTGACATTTTCTGTTCTTAGAGCAATACTGTAGTGAAATACGTAGGGGATTCTCGAGGGGTGACTGGTGTTTTGTTGTATTAACATTGTATGAAATGTGTACAAGTGGATAGCATGGCAGTTGTAGTATCCCTGGCTCTGGTGGTATATTGGGTTGTCCACTAATTGCACGACTGGGTGCCTAGTCCTCACCCCCCCATGTGAGGAAGTGTCCCTGGGTGAGACTCTAAACCCCAAGTTGCTCCAGATGGACAAGAAAGTTGAACCCATTGTGACGCGGCATGTACATTTGTGTCGTTACCATAACTTGCTGTATTTCAACACATTTCCTAACTTTCTTTCAATGCCTCCTTCTCTATGATCAACTCTTCTCAATCCATCACCACAACACTCTTGCAACACTATCAAATCAAGCACAGATACACGCTCGGGGTTGCATCCTGATAACTGAGCATTGTCATTCCCTCCAGTATCTCAAATGCCAAGCATATTTCTCACGTCATTCTAATAAGGGGCTATTTTCTTGTTATTCACCACCGCAGCTTGCAGAACTGTTCTTCAGCGCTAAGCTTATGTAAGTCAGGCCACGGGGGACTTGGACCTCAAATTCTTCTGGGTTGGTCTTGTAGGACGACCGTACTCCCTCTGCGGGGAGATGAGCCAAGTCAAACTGATCCCAGAATGGGACCGAACACCCAAATACTCCCAAAACCACCCAGCTTGAGGATGCTACACAACACAATAGAAAAGCATGGAAAAGAAGACAATGATGCTTTGATATGACAAGAAAGCCTGGAAAATGCATCACAAAGTTAATAATTTCATGCATGTGCTGATAGATGTAGTAGATAAAAAAATCCATATCATTCTCACGTCTGTTTGGGAGCCATTTTCCTCCAGATTTACATGCTAAGTTTAGCCAGTGATCTACTGGCTCTAGTACATGATAAGTCATTATATATGGCAATAATCTTCTGATCAAAATATTGGTGACAAAACTAATTACTTCCCAAAAACTTTCCTTAAGATGCCACATTTAAGCATAAGTTTAGGCCCAGAGAACTGGTTTAAATACAAAAATCAGTCAACTATGTGTGTTTGAAAGCACATTTTAAAAAAGTTTAATGACACAATTACTACTATAGTAATGATTTGTTGTCGTAATGTTTCACCCTGAAATTTAAAAGTCGGTAGCAGCTGAGACGTACAGTTTTTATTCCCTCCGCAATCATTTGCTGCCACTCAAGTCAGGTATTTACAAAACCTCCAGCGGCTTTGACGTGGATCTGGCAAACAGCGCTTGTCCGCATGTGTATTGTTGCTCGCACAGAAGCAAACACGAGCCCACGGCTGAATGCTTTTCAAGGTGTCTGTGAGGGCCTCAAAGGTAAAAAAAAAAAAAAAACCCATTCGTCTGGATCTGAAGTCGTATCAACACACCATGAGATGTTTCCTGCAGATTTATTCTTAAACTCCTTCTTCTTTTCTTTTTTTTCAATAAAGAATGTGCAAATCTGGCCCTGGATCTGGCAGCAGTGCATGTGTGCGTATGTGTGTGTGTACGCGTGTGTGTGTGTCCCATGCAGTCATTTCAACAGAGCAATCATTCATGTAGAGGAGAATATACACTTAGAGGGTTTAGCTCTGCCGGCAGGTGATGATGGACAAGCCTTTCAGGGAACAAGCGAGGGATGGAAGGAGAAGAGGGGGAGATGGGTGGAAAAGAAGGACTGGAACAGAGGAATCAATAAATCCCATTGTATAATTTCTTTCACAAATGTAGGCTGGAGGTAAGAAGGCAAGAAAAATAAATTAATTTTTTTTTAAAAAGTGAAGGATGAAGAAAGAAAAAAAGCTTTGTTATATAGTATGTGTCTGCTCCATTGTCACCCAGCCTGGGCAGAGAGCCATGGCTAAACAGTCCATTAGTCCAGGAGAGAAGGAACCTCCTAATTGCCTCCTCTCTGTTCTTCTTCCCTCCATCTTTCTCCCCCCCTCTAACCCCCTTTCTGTTGGCTGAGAGGACAGGTACAGGAAACACTCATTCATTAACAACCTGGAGCTCGTTAGCCTCAGTGAAGCACTCTTCAGAATATGTGCAGTTCCTCCTCTCAGGGCAACTCTGTGTGTGTGTGTGTGTGTGTGTGCATATGTGTTTCCGAGGAGGCGAGAGGTGAGGGGGGCTAAAGGGTAAGGCAGGGCCAGAGCAGGGGGGTGCGCTGGTTGGGTGACCCGGGGTCCTCCAGCAGATGATGGGAGTGCTGGTGAAAAAGATCTTAACAACATTAGAACTCAATGGAGCATGTCACTTACAAACAACCAGGAGGCGGGTGCAGACGTTTCACCTTTGAGCAATATTTTACGCCATTTTTCATGCAGCAAAGGCAGGATGAAAGTGCCTAAAAAAAAACTAAAAAAAACAGCATTCAAATGTTTTTTTCATGCACCTAAATCTAACAACTCCAGAAAACTACACTTTTGTTTTGACCGCCAGCTGCACGGGGCAACATGTGCGCCAGTCCCTACCTTTGCATTCTCATCAAGCGCCGACATAAAAAAGTCAGGTCTGGTTAGAAAAGTTCAAAACATGATACACAACACCCTGCCACCCAGCTTTCCAAACACACCCTGTCATTTGTAAGATGTCAGCCTGCCTCTTTGCACTGGTTGGACAGCAAGCAGGAGAGCGGTGTGCCTTTATTGGCTTTAAAAGATAATGACATGCCTACTGCCTGCCTCTCACCGCTGATCCAGGGTCAGCGAGTTCCTGAGCCCGAGGTTCAGGTTGAGACCGCGGCTCGGGTAAAACTCGCTTGCGGTTGAGGAACAACAGAGAGGACGCTCGTCGAAAGGCAAAGTTTCCCGCAAGGAAGGTTTGAAACTTTCTCTATGAGAATAAATAGCTGCCACCCATGCAGTTGACAAGGCACTCTCACTCTTTCACCATCAGTGCAGCGAGCTCAAGGCCACATGCCCCTTTTCATTACTCTGAACAGGCCAGCTGTATTATAACTACAACCAATTTCCTTGCAGTCTATAAAGCTGTCAATCAAAATCATACGGAATAGGGACTGGAGGTGGGGGGCGCAGGGGCGGAGCTGGGTGGGCTGGTTGGGGAGGGCTGCAGGGCTCCAGACCAGATGTCAGGAGTTTTTACACTGCAGGACGTGTCAGAAGGGAGTTAAAAAAAAAAAAAAAAGGGGTAGATGGGAGGAGACAGAGTGGAGGTCATGTTTACCTGCAGGACAATCAACTCACAGCCAGACCACAGCAATCATTTTTTTAAGTTTCCATTTATTAAAGTTATGAACAAAGAGACAAATAAGTTATATTTTTATTTGTTAGAATTCTATCAGTGTTTGAACATTAATATTTAGAGAGCTAGTACAATTTTCTACTTTCATGGCTAGCCTTTGACAAACCCATAGAAACAGCTGTCTCTCTCCTAGGATCGGAACATAATACTGAAGGGGAGGTGTCAATGTTGTCTCACGAGACAGTTAGCAATGAAAGTGTGCACCTTAAGGCTTTTTTTTTTTTCTGTTATGGTATATCATTACATATAAACTCTTTAAAAATATACTTCTGTCAAATACCTTGACAACTACTATGTACACTACAAAAATAAATTTTCATATAAATAAATTATATGGCATACATTTATCTTTGTAACTGAAAACAGCATACATCCACACCAACCGAGACCAAAATGGCAGTCTGGAAGAACCAATGATTTTTTTTTTTTTCCTTTTAAAATCCTCTAAGAGCTATGATGAGACCTGTAGTGTAAAATGTTATATACTCTTTTTTTTTTTCCTATTTAACATTAGTAAGCACTTTATACAGATCAAACTCCATTAATGTAAAAACATTAAACTGTAATAGTGTTTTTTTTTTTCAATAGACATAAAAATCCCTGCATTTGTTATCCACTGGCATCACAACAATAAAGAAAAGAAAAAAAAACCCAACATATTTTATATTACAAAAATATAAATATCGCAATTGAACGAAAACAAACAAAACATTTAAAAATGAATAAAATAGTTGCCAGCTATGATTCTCTCCGCTACTGCCAATGTGACATCGGGAGAAAACAAAATAAAAAAAAATAAAACAAAACAAAACAGAACAACCTATTTCATGCAAGCAGCTGATGTAACTCGGGGGACGAGGGGAATTGCAAAGACTTCTGGGAAGAGCTACAAGTGTTCAACAGGAAGCCAGAGTGTAAAAGTGGAGGTGTGGAAGGGAGTGTGTGAGGGGGGGAGGCGAAAGGGGCCTGGGGAGATTACAGGGTATGCATGCCAGCATAGACACACATGCAGATATAAACTGGCCATTGGTGGTGGAGAGAGGGGCTGGCGGCGTAAACTCTGACCCCTGAGGCTCTGGGCTGTGCAATTTAGCAGTCGAGGGGAGACGTCCAATTAGTGTCATGGCATTATGTTGTGGATTTTTATGAGCTGAGGTCAGTGGGGACAGCTGTGGCCAAACTGGGGCCAGTTGTCTTTACTGTCACAAAAAAAAAAAGGAGAGCTTAGACAGAGTGAGAGGATGGACTCACACACACACACACATAAATGACTATACATACATACACATGTGACACACACAGAGCACATATTCAGGCTATATAGGGCTTAGCCCTTAGCAGGCTGAATGGGCTAGCTTATTGGATGGAGAGAAGAGCTACTTTAGGTGAGATATTCCTGTGAGTGAAGTATAAATGCAGTCAAGTGCCACGTTGAATTGGGTCATACAGTATACAGTCTGAGTTTTAGCTTATCCACAAGACACAGCCACTGAGCGTGAGGAGTTAGTGTCCTGTGTTGACCCTGTTCCAGAATCAGTAATGTGAATGTCCCTGTAAAGAAAAAGTGAGTTTCTGAGGTGGGTTCACTGCTCATATGTCAGTATACAAGACAGAACCTGTTTGAGCCTGCTAGGGTTAAACAATACATAACCTCTTACAGTAAAATACAACCAGAGATCAGCCTAAGAGACAGTGATACAAAGCTGAGAGCAGAAACAGGTTCCAATGCCGAGGCGATAACTAAAAATAAAACAAAAAAACAAAAAAAACAAAACAGCTTTTAAAATTTCTTCATATCAGCTCGTCTTAAATAGCACGCATGGCGTGTCAAGTTAAACAGTAATTGTTTCATAACTACCACAGGTTTGTGATAAAAAATTAATAGTTTTCCAAGCGTACCTTTATACAATAATAAACACTCACACATGAACACACACACACACACACACACATATATACCATAGCTTTGTTTGATAATTCTAACAATTTCCCTCATGTTTTAGATGAGTGTAAATGTTAGTCTGTTCTGAGGATGTATCTGATGTAGAAGCCAGAAAATAATGGGGCTGTTTCACATTTTACAGCCCTACACACACACACACACACACACACACACACACACACACACAAACACGCGCGCGCACAAACACCTACTACACACTCACACACACATGTACAAAGACAGATCACTTCTTTTGTTTAAAGAGACATTTGCATAGAGTTATAAATGTATATTATTTAAAAAATATTTTAAGCAGCAACAGTGAATGCTGACAGGAATTTTTTGCCTAGATGAAGCTTCCTAATGGCACAGATCCACAGATAAGTGAACAGTAATCAGAGATCTATCTCTCTCTCTCTCAAACACACACACACACACACACACACACACACACACACACCATATAAAATGGCAGCCCCAGTCTGTTAACATGAGGAGTTGTACAGCTCCTAAAAATTATACCTACTTTTTGTTCATATTTACATATGTATACATCTTTTAAATATAGAAATATCTAAGACAATAGTCCACTGGGTTACAGTAAGAATGAGCACCATTATGGCAACACTGGCAAGTTTCTGCTGCTTAGGGTTGGGGGCCAGGTTGGGCTATGCTGGGCTGGGCTGTGCCAGGCCGGGTCAGCTGCTTAGTAATACAGAGGAGTCCATCTTTGGCCGTAGTACTTCTGTTCTCCAGAACTGGAAACAAAAAGAAGATTGTATTGTTAGTGTATTATCATGAAGCTGACATATCTAAA
The DNA here is from genome assembly GCF_000690725.1 of Stegastes partitus. NCBI lineage: Eukaryota > Metazoa > Chordata > Actinopteri > Pomacentridae > Stegastes > Stegastes partitus. The sequence goes on along the minus strand of NW_007578072.1, from coordinate 367,683 downwards.
CTGACAGGTGTATCAGCTCGGACTGAAGTCTTACCTCAGCTAGCCCGTCTGCCACTGTTGCTTTCAGCTGCCTCAAACTCCAAATCTTGGAGCTCCATGGCCTCCACCTTGACTCCTCTGGCCCCTGTGTGGGTGTACAGTGGCACATGTGGGTCCTGAAAGGCAGGCTCTGGCTCCTCTTGCCCTGATGGGCAGTAACTGTCCGCTGCAGTGTATCCTGGGTAAGAGGAAGCAGGGCTCTGGCCGGACAAGGGGGGCGGCGGGTGAACGGCGACAGTGACGGAGGCCGACGCCGTTACTGTGGTGATGGGTTGGCAGTACGGGGTGGGGTTGGGGTGGTGGTGTGGGAGGTGGTGATTAGGCTGTGGGTTGTGGGAAGAGCGGCCTCTGTGGCCTGCTGAGTGTTCTCTATGGCCGTGTGAGCCATAATGGCCCCCAGCCTCAGTAGCAGTTTCAAAAGCGTCCGTGCGCGGTCGGGCTGGGGGTGGGGCCTGCCAGTGCAGCTGGCTCTTGGGGTCCCTGCTGTTGTTTCGCTGAGTCGCCCCTTGTTGGGGCCCAGAATCACAACCCTGAGAGGAGACAGACTGTAGAGCGAGACAATGAGACGCTTACTTCCGTGATGTCAGAAACACAAGAAAAAAAAAAACGCAAATAGAGAATCATACATGCAACACAATGGGGGGACATTTCCTTACCGAGGACACAGTATAGGCCGGAGGATCAGGCTGTCTTGCTGAACGCCGATGCCCCGATCCTGCCCTCCTTTCCTCCTCCGTCCTGGCTGCTCTGCCCCTGCTGGTTTGGAGGTGATACTGCTGCTCCTCCGCTCGAGGTTGTCCTCTGTGCGGGTGCAGGTTGTAGTTCTGCAGCTCCTGGCTGATGCCGGACACTGTGGTGTTGGAGCTGTACTCCGAGTCCGACGAGTCTGAAGCTGCACCAGAGGTGGTGGCGGTGGCCGCGGTGGTGTGGTGAGGACGGACTGAGAAGTGGACCACGGGAGGAGGGGCCTCTGGAGTCGGGGTGGGCAATCGGCTACGACCGTCAACTGGTGATACCTGAGTGGTGAGAGGAACAAGTTGAAGCTCTGCATCCAACTAAACAATCGATTTAGAATGAAAAAAGTCACATTTCCTCAGCATCTCAGATTCATTTTTTTCTTGCATGTTTGGCATCTTACCTCTGGATAGGGTCCAAAGTATGATAGTAATACTGGAAGAAGGACCAATCCGTTCAGCACACCGAGAATAGTTAGGATGGCTAACACTGCAAAGAAATACCTGCAATACAAGCCACAAACAAAAAGAGTTCAATACGCAGCTTTAACACGAGGTACAACCAAACACTGCATGCAAAACAACATCTTCCTCTTTCATAAAACATTTACTACAAAATATAAGATGCAGCAAACAGATGTGGAGGGAAAAAAAATCCATGACAGGACTGAAAAACAAACAGTTGCTCAGACCAACACGGGCAGACAAGAAGTGCAACGGAGCAGGTGAAGCAACAAAGAAAATACCTGCGCAAACCACAGAGGTTTAGACGTGGGGAGACATGTGCGAGATCAACCATTCACACATGCCCGGAATAATACTTCCACAAAGACACCAGCCACTCCCCAAACAAACACACACATGTATATAAGCCCCCCCACAGACAGGCAGGCATGCACTGTGGGCTTTTTTTTTATTTTTTCCTCCGAGGAGCAAAAAAAAAAAAAAGAAATGTACCTTGTGTGTTTCTAAGTCCTGCCAAAGAGGGTTAGTCTTAAAGAAGCCGCAGAGAGAAAAAGAAAAAAGGGGAAGCATAATTAGCCGGAGCTGGTTAATTCAAAGGCAGGGGAGGAAAGAGAAAAAAAAAAAAAAAAAGAAGAAGGGGGGAAGGGGGGTTATTGGGGGCGAGGGTACTCTCTCTTGGGTGTGTGGTGTATAAGCAAACATGGAGAAAACAAAGCAGTGAGGAATGTGAGGGGAGGGGGTAAAAAGAAGGGGGGGGGGGACGTTGGGGCATTGGGGGGGGCACAAGAGGACAGGGGCCTCTCTCTCCTCTCTGGCTCAAAAAAAAAAAAAAAAAAAAAAAGAGAGAGCGAGAAGCAAACAAATGAAGTGAAGGGTATAGAATTTAAACAATTTAGTCTAGGAAGAAGAGAAGGGGACCCTCCGAGCACCACCCCTCCCTGGCCTCTCTCTCCCTCTCTCTTTTATTTCTTTCTTTCTCTCTCTCTCTTCTCTCTGCCTTTGCTTTTCTCTCCCTTCCTTCCAGCTAAGCCCCTGTGAAATTCCCGGCCACTCCACAATCCCCTCCGTCTAATTAAATCTCCAATGTATCAGGTAAGACCCCCCAATCTCCACTCTAAATCTCTCTCTCTCTCTCTCTCCAATCCAGCTTCCTTCATTTGGGAAGGCTTTGCTCCTCATTGGTTCTCCAGTGGAAGTTCTCAGGTTATCAGGGACACACTGATGAACCACGAACCCCGTCGCCTGACTCTTGACTGTGCTGTTTGTGTGTGTGTGGGTGTAAATAGGGACGAACTGAGGTGTAGATGCTTTGGTATGCTGTGCAGCTGGGCCTCAGACTAAGTTCACATTCATAACTAATCCTTCTGTGTGTGCTGGTGTTGTATTGATATGTGTGTGTGCAGAATGGAGGGCATTGTAGAGAGGGACATCCACAAGTTAGGAACGACGGTCCCTGTCCGTGCAGCAGGGCTGGCCTCACCTACACTGGAAAATTGAGTCTCACTGTGTAACCGGATGGAACTTGGCTAAGCAAATTCACAACAGTTTGGGAGTTTTGGTGAGTCACAGTAGTGCTGCTCATCCCTGAAGCTGCATTTCACAAAAAAATCTATAGAAATTTTATAGAAAACACTCTTCACAGTTGATTTACCTATATTAATCCTCTGAACTGCTAGATCTGTATAGTGCAATAAAAACAAGTGAGTAAAACGTGATCGGGGCAAAAAACACCCAGAAAGTGCTTGAAGGTTCAGAAGGTTAAACTGACTGAATTCGTACCTAATCTTCAACCAATTGATTGGTCACGGGGGGTAAATATCTGCCTGTTATCTCTAGATTAACTAAATTGACCACAGTGTACCGAGCACGGGCTGCAGTTGGAAGCACTGTTGCCTCGCGGCAGGAAGGTCGCTGGTTCGAGTTTGCATGTTCTCCCCGGGTTCTCCAGCTTCCTCTCACAAGGTCCAAAAACATGTTGAGGTTAATTGGTGATTCTAAATTGTCTGTAGGTGTGAATGTGAGTGTGCTCGGTTGTCTGTCTCTAAGTGTAGCCCTGTGATAGACTGGTGACCTGTCCAGGGTGTCTGAGTCAGCTGGGATAGGCTCCAACACCCCACGACCCCTAGTGAGGATTAAGCAGTGTATAGATAATGGATGGATGGATGGATGTACTAAGCACGCTCTACCTGCTAGCCTTAGTAGCCTACATGAATTATAAATAACCATATAAACTAGTGTTTGTAACATATTAAATCAGTTAACCTAGTTACGGGCATGCACCTGTTCATGTTGATGTGATTTCCAAAAATACTAAATCAACTTGTGGTGCCAGCACAAGACTTTTTGCGGAATATAGCAGACAAGCTAGTATATTGTTTTTAGATGATACTCCATGTTGGTTGGTGCTCGATTGATTATGAATGTATTTTAACATCTAATGAGCAGCGTGGGCGTGTTAAGCACCATTGTTGGAGCTTGTATAAGGAAGGAACTATTGGTGATCAATAGAAAATGATTGCATGTTTGCTTAATTTATTGGTGATAGACCGAAATAAAATACAGAAGAAATCAAAATTCTACCAAGCCTTCTTAGAACATGACAAGTGCCAGTCTTTGGTCATAAGTGGGCACTGACAGATTCTAATTATACCTATGATTGGTCTTTCATTTGCTTTCTGCTAAAGCTCTCACACTCTCACACACACACACATCATACTTCACAGTATTTACAGCCCACCCATCCTTCATCTGCTTTTATTAGATTATAACCGATTCCGTAAGTGAACTGAAATAATTGTGTCATCACTCCGGTTAGCATTTCCATACACACCGGGAGGGGTAAACGCCACCTTTGGGCGCACATATAGGCACACACATGTACACATGCACGCGTGCGGCCCACATACCAGGCTAAGTGCCCCGCCGGGCTGTTTAGAGTAAAAACATTCACAGGGCTGACGGGGAAAGTCAGGGAAACATTTCTTTCGGCGCAAGCAGAAAAATACGAGCGGGGCCTGTTGTTATTGCACCGTCTTGGGGCGCTGCTTTGTTTGCTCAGACAACAGCAGAACCTTTAAATGGAGGCCCGGGACTGAGCCAGAAACCAGAGCACACCACTGGAGGTGAGGAGAGAAGGTCTATAGGCCTCTATCGTTTGTGTGCGCATGTTTGTATGTGTTTCGCCGAGTGTGTATCTGTGTGCGCTCTCGCAGGCAGGCACGCCATCATTGACCCCCATGATTACAGGGTCAGGGAGCAGGTTGTGTGTGTGTGTGTGTGTGTGTCTATATGAGGGGGGGTGGACTATGTGTGATTGTGTGCATACATAAGTGCAGGACACATGACATAGTTTGTGTGCCTGCAGATCACATGGAGTTCAGGGCGCCCAGTTCTTAAAGGAGCAGGCCGAGCAAATTACTACCTCATCGAGCTGCAACCAAGAATGTGTGCACATGCAGCCATGTATGACCAGAAGATACTTAAAATACATCACTGAGCTCAGTGGAAACTTCTCATAATGCTCCGGGGGTTCAGAACGTACGGAATCGTTCGTCCGTTAGCTCGTCGCTACCTTTCTGTCCCGATGCCTAGGAGGGAGCAGACACACAAAAGGAGCCACCGACACAGAGCCTCCACAGTGTGTCGGTTTTAATTTCCACTTCTCCCGTCTTTCCACGAACCGCGCTCTTGCCGCCCACTCCGCTGCTCCTTCCCATGCTTATAAATGTCTAGCGAGGGCAGTTAAACTAGTTGAAGGAGATTACAAAAGCCAGAGGACCTTGCTGCTCTCTCTGCCCCCGTCTCCTTCCCCCCCGCCTCTCGCTCTCTTTCACTTTGCTTCCCTCTGGTTCTCTGTCTTCTCTTCTTCCTCCTCCTCCTACTTCTCCTGACCTTCAACTCTCCATCTTTCCCCCTGGTTTCCCCTTAAAAGTCAGGCATGAGAGACATTAAGGGGGAGACGAGGAGGAGGAGGATGAAAGAAAAGACGCAAGCGGGGTGGAGGATGGAGAAAGATAAAGGTCTTTTTTTATGAAGTTTCTTGGAGATCATCCCCCAGAAATGGACTAAAAAAAAAACCCAGGTATGTCAACGGTAGCTGGAAAAGGGATGAGGTTTGCAAAGAGGGAGTACAAAATGGGAGATGCGGGTGCAAGAGAAGAAAGAAGTTAAGAGAGGAGGTGGGGGGATAACAGAGGAAGAGAGCGGCCGTCATGCATGATTGGTGTCCCAGGTAGATTCTTGTGTGACATACAGGTTGAGGCATGGTCTCAACGGTCTACGGACGCCACACAGATGCCACATGATAACCCCTTGTAAGTGCAATTCTGTGTGGTTTCTTATAAGGCTAGATTTTTTTTTTTGTTTTAGCTCACCTGACGATAAAGTCGAACTCAGAGCCTGCAAGCATGAGGACACCCAACAAAGTGGAAAAGGCTCCGTCGAGCACCGGAGCAAACATGTGCTCCAACGCCAGCACTGCCCGCTTGTGTCGATCCCCTATGGCTGTCAGGAATGCCTACGACACACACACACAAACACACACTTTATGCATCGCAGTCGACCGTAGAGTTTCAACAATTAACTAACTCCTATTAAAGCATTTAGCATCAGAACGTAACAAACAGATGATGCTAGTTAATGATGTTTTCTGTTTGCCTACCAGGGCCACGTGGACAGTAAACTCCACTCCGATGCCCACAGAAGCGATGAGAATGACAACAGGGACGGCACTCAGCTTGATTCCCATCAGCCCCATGAAGCCGAACAGCTCCACGGTCATGAGAGAAAGCACCAACACCTGCGGACAAACAAGGAGTCACTGTTAGAACGGAAAGCGGCTCCTTCATCTACTAAAAAAAAGTGGTTTTATACCTTTAAGCACACATGGTAATATTTCTGAGCATTTTATATTCCACAACATCCCTACTTTGGCATGAACTGTGAAGCGCTTATTGTAAGTTTTTCTCTTCCATGTGGATATTAATCATACCGTCTATCAAACTAGTAGGAAAATGATCTGCTACTACAAAGTGCATTTGTCAGGCGAAAGAGATGAAATCCATCTGTAAGCATAGTGGGTCCAAAATGTAAATACTCTACAGTTGTTCCCTGCATGTGCTTTGTGAATTTACACCTGGCGGGGCAGTAACACATGAGGATGATACAGTACGTGCGATTGTCTGTCTTGTAGATGTGTTAAGTAGCAGCCATACATGTGGGTGAAATATGTGTGAGCTGGTCGGTGTGTGTGTGTGTGTGTGTGTGTGTGTGTGTGTGTGTGGAGGCTCCTGAGCAGAGCAGGACAGGAGCTGAGAGTAAATGCCATTATCAGCTGACAGGTGTCAGGTTACATGGGGCCCAAATCCTTTGAAGAGGGCTGAGGTGGGCAGGAGAGGTAGCCGTGTGCACGTATGTGGGTGCACATACATGTGAGCAAAGCACGGAGGATGTGCACGTGTGTCCACAAGAGGCATTCGAGTGCGGCGTGTTTGTCTCAAGTTTTGCACTTTATTCTCAAGTGCATCTCGGGTGATATAAGTGTGCAGATATGTTGAGAAAATATTTGGACAGACTCTCAGGAAATGAAACTTGCACCTAGACTTAATTATTTTTGTCTTTTTCAGGACAAAAAAATACATTTATGCCTGTGTTTTTTTCAAATCACAGTTGTCCTACAGATAGATGAATATAAATAAGAAGCAAATCATGATCACAAGTGACCCCTCGGGATGTAATTAAGACCCATTCTGATGCTAAGTGTTAAGAGCAATCAATATCAAGTGGGTTAGAAATAATCTGCATGAATCTAAACACAAGACAAGAGATTTAAACAAAGCCTCTGTCTGCATAGTTATGTTGGAGGGCAAATGGCTACAAGGGTTTGAAATGGCTTGAGGGTTTGATGTTGCAGGGCCGGCTGTGGTCTGGTCCTTGACGCCTCTCCATAACTTGTCTTTTGATCTTGCTAGTAAAGCCTGAAGGATGAACATGAAATTCCCTCCTCCCTTGTTTAAGGGCTCGGGTGGCCTGGCCACTGCCTGTTATAAAATACAACCCACCAGAGAGAAAAACCAGATCGCTCTGTGTATGTGTTTCTGTGTGAATTATGTACCTGCGTGTTTACACGTTCGGACTGTATGTGTGCAAGTATATACATGTCCGCGAGCCCTCAAAGTGTGTTTGTGCGCTTGCCTGCGTATGTGAATGCGTGCCTGCTCCGTAGCCTTGGAAAGTCCTCGTGTGAGAGGATGAGTGCGGAGGATGGAAATAAAATCAAACTTTTTATAGGTTTAGAGTGGGAGCCTGTTGCCGGAGCAACTTTGTGTCCTCTTCCCATTTATTTCAGCATTGGTGTCTGGGAGTGTTGGACTAGACTAAACAGAGTGGCCCTAACAAAACAGCACAAGATAAACACTGGTGACTGGGGCTACAATAACACACAGCAGCCCCTTCTCCTTTCTGACTGGCTCGCTCTCACATGCATTCTGGACCACACACAAAAAAATCAGGAAATAACAGGATGAGAGCAATAAAGGAATTTTTTTTTAAATCACTGAAAGTTTTCACTCCACGTTTTCCACGCTCTTGTTTGAGACATAACCGCCAACCTTTCAAACCAGCAAAATATTATACTTCTTTGTTTCTTAGTCAACAGTCAGCTCTCAGAACATCTGCCTTAGTTCATAAATATGCTTCTCAACCACGTAGCTATGTGTGCAGCATCTGTATCTTCTCCAACACTTACTATAATGCCGGCAGTCCACGGGTTGAGCAGGAAGAGGGCACAGACCAGAAAGGTGCAGGCAAGCACAACACTGATGGACAGCAGAAGCCAGTGGCGTAGACTAACATACTGTTCCCAGAACAGGAAAGGGTAGCCGTTGGGGTAGGAGGGCAGGCCTTGTCGGCTATAGTTGCTACAGATGGCCCGCACGCTCTCGATGGCCTCCACAAACTGTGGCGTCTCCCGGAGCCCGTTGAGGTAGAAGGGGAACTGTGCGTATTCGATGGGCTCAGCAGCCGGAACTGGATGGAGAAACAAGGAGAGGGAGATGATTTAAGACAAAATAAAATGGACGGTTCATCTTTACGTAGATATAATCACATTTATTAAAACCCATGCAGCAACTAATGAGTGTGCTGCACTTTGCAGCCACAGCCCTGCAAGGTGATAAATCAACAAGGGCAGCAATGACATTTGCAGATAGCAGTTGTTTATTCTCGTTAACCAGCATTCGGTTCTGATCATTGAATGTATCTGCAGAAATAATTTGAGATACTTTAGCCAAACCACCGAGGCAATATGAAGGCTTCCCCCTCTCTAACCCACACTTGTTCCAAGAGAAGTTACATCTGTGGACGAGTGTGTGTGTGTGTGTGTGTGTGTGTGTGTGTGTGTGTGTGTGTGGTGAGGGTGGGGGAGGAGTGTGAAACAGAGCCCTATTGACTCAAACCCTAGACCAGTCTGTGGCCCAGCCTGGCTAATGAGGGCCTATCAGTTCCAGACACAGCAGACTGTCAGGGCCAACGTTGATTCACGGTAATTACAATGTCAGAATCACTGCCATTACCACACCCTAAACTTAGCACCGCCACATAAAGCATAATATAGATGCATAAACACGTATACCTGCCTGTCACTCCGCTATGAAGTCATACTTGGTGCCGACAGAACAGTGTTTTCATTCACAATTCTGTTCTCAGTGTAATTAACAACACATTGCCGCTCATGGCAGCATCAAAAGATCACCCAGCAATTCTACGTATACCTATCTATCTTCTTACTTAAACACATGCTTTTAGGCTGTCTGATGCTGGTGAGTGTGTGTATTCTACACTAACTGTAGGGTCAGACAGGAGCTCTTGCTTACATGGTATGGCCCATTATAATCTCAACTATAAATTTCCATTAGAACACCAGTTGGCTTTTGGCCAACACAGATCTGCTCCGGGGGGCTCCCGCACAGCCAAGCACTTCATGCTGCTTATCCAATCACATCCCCCCCCCTGTCAAGGGCTTCCTGCTTGTTATCCAATTGTGCTTCCCACCAAAACCTAGTCTCCCCTTGTTAGCCAATCATTTTCCTCCCCCGTGGAGCACTTCCTGACTTGTACCAAATCACAGGCTAGAATCAAATAACAACACGACTATACTTTTATGTGACTTTCAGTCTGTGTGTGTGTGTGGTAGGGAAATGAGAACAGGGTGTGTGTTGTGTTTGGGGTCACTGAGTTTTAATAATGTATGCGTGTGTGTATGTACGTGTGTGTGTGTGTGTGTGTGTGCGTGTGTGTAATGCTAGGGCCCCACGGTAGTCGGGATTATAGCATTCACCACAGGCACTATTAGAAGAACAACAATGAGTTGTGTCTTGGTCTACAGCTTTGCAATTTGAGCTCACACATGCACAAATGCACACACGCTGCAGTGGTACAGTAAAGTCTACTGCCTCACTTAGAGCTAAAAGGCAGACAAGGAGCAATAACTCAAACCACAAGAGGTAAACACTGTTCACATGTAGCAGCTGCCTCGCGGAACCTTAAAAAAAAGTCACAGCCGAGACCAATAAGCCCCGCAAAAGTTCAACTTAAAAATTCCGGGAGCAGTTAGTAAATGTAATTTGTTCAGCTGTACCGTGCAGTAGGTATGAACTTCAACATTTCAAATTACTGTAATTCTGGATTGCTGAATTTGTTGGAGCTAACAACATTACTATTGAAATTTCCTTCCTTAATACGACAGAAAAAAAAAAAAAACCACATTCCATTGCACTATAAGGCATCCTGTTCTCAACTGTACGATAATTTGCCAACTTGCGGCGTGCCGACTTACTGCTGAGGCGTGTCTCGGGCATGGAGTCGGTACGGTCGTGGAACCACTCGGGAGGGTGTGGGCGAATGTTAGCCTGCGAGGCGGCGTACGCCACGGGATCATTGCTGACCCAGGCGGTTAGGTAGATGTAAAAAGCCCCAGGGTTGATGATCCCATCTGCATCCACAAGCCTCTGACGGGTAAGCTGCAAAACCAACGAAGAAGATGAATTAATTATGGTAGTAATTACTAACGTAGACAAAACAGTTCTGTTAAAACCCAACTTTCAAACTTCACATTTACAATAGGCTATGCCAAACTTTAAAATTTGAAAATGGAATAATATGCAAATGGAAAAAACAGAATTGAGGTTAAGGAGAAAAAAAAAAAAAAGAAGTGCGGCTTGCGGAGTTAAGCACACACTGGACACGAAAAGGCATTGTGGAAATAAGACATGTTCAACCATAACATTCTACAGGTGAGCCGACCACAGAAATGCTTATTTATACACACGCATGAGTGCAAGAGAACGGAGCAGCTTTCAAAATATGAGTCAAATATTACCCCCTCTCTCTTTCCAACCAAAGAAAAATCAACAAGTCAAACACTGGTTGCCTTTCTGAAAATTCCCGTACTTCTGATCAGAGCTTCCCAGAATTATCATGCCACATTAAAACATGGAAAATGTCGAATCAGCTTCTCTCTTTACATACAGTAGATATTGGCCGGCCAGCCTCAGACCCAACGTCCTGACCGCTTTGAATAACTTTCTAAAGGAAGCCTTGCAGCACGCTCCAGCTTCTGCTGATGCCTATAGGTCCTCACAAGTTTAAATGTGTCAGTATATCAACATTTATCGGCGAGAAGCTTTTAAGTGACATTTTGGTTACGGTGCAGTTGTAAAGATGCATTTTGATTTGAGAGAAATGAATTAATTTTGAACGCAATCTTGGTATGTTAGAAGGTTGCTCCACCACAATGGCCCCGACTGAACATGTGTTCACAGCTTCATTAAATGGGACACATTCATGGCTCATTCATTCAGAGGATGGATCCTTGGGACTTTTGGATCTACAGGATGGAATGTGATGAAACGTGGTACAAATAGTCAAGATGACTTGTAATAACTCTGCAAAACATTTCACTTTTCTTATACTGCGATTATCAGGTCCAAATTTCAACACTATATTTTATAGCCACATACCTTAAAAGTGAATTACTTAGCAGCCTGAGCTACGATGCTAAACAGTAAATGTTAGTAGCGGTGAACAAATGCCAAATTCTTGCTTAACGTCTGCATGTTAGCCTTGTCAGTGTTAGCACGCTTACATTAGCATTCAGCTACGATCACTGCTGGGTTGGGAAGATGGATGCTAGCAAGGCTTGTTTACACTCACAAGCCCAAAATTCAAGGCAAAATTGTCCAATACATCATGACTGAAATAACCTGACAGACGCCAAATAACTTTAGTGTAACAGATACTTTGAACCGTGTCAGTCTCCGTTAGCCTGTAGCTAAACTCCTGACATCCACCCATGAGTGATTGGGTCTTTGTGCAGATTGTTGTCGAGCTCTGTTTCAGTCGGTGTCATTCTCCTTGTGGACAGTAGGCCGACATGAGTGACTGTCTCGCTCGGGGCTGTTGCTCCGGCCCTCCCATGTGGAGGCAGGGGGAGTGTAGCCTAGCATCGCTACCTCCTGAGAGGTAAAGCCATTACTGCACACCGCTCTGCCACTCTCCCTTCTAGGAACCATAAATCCCTCTTTCACGGAGGCAGGGAGACTTTTTGGGGGTTGAAGCTGGACTCATGGGGGTTAAGGTAGATGAAGAAAAGAGTCAGGCTTTTTGTGGTGGTGGTGGTGGTGGGGGGAGAAGAGAGGTGGGGAGAGAAAAATTGCTTGAGTTAGCGTAACAATAAAAAAATTGGCTGGAGTCCCTGAGCGCGTCTGTGTGCAGTTAACCTGGTTGTTAACACTGAAGGAAATGCCACCCAGCAAATGGAGTAGAGCTATAAAAATAACACAACATCTGTACAAATGTTGCTCACACTTGGTTCTCCTGACCCCTATGGGTACCCAGAATGCCTGGCGCCACAGACCAACCCGGCCCAAAGAAGAAAAGAGCTCTTGATAGCCTTTCTTCGGACTTTCCACCTCCTCCTCCTCCTCCTCTGCTCCATGCTCACCTCCTTCTGTATCCACTCACCAACCCTTTATCTTTCTACTGCCTTTTTTTTTTTTAAAACCACACACAAGGAACAAATGGTCGCCCAGCGCAGAGATATGCCGGGACAGATTAAAGGCAGAGCACCTCTGCACAGATCCATAGAGTGGCATATCAAAATAAAACATCTCGCTTTGCAATTTGCAAGGGTTTGCTAAAGATCTGGTCCTCATTTCGAGGTACAAAGAAAAAACAGCTACTGCTCTTAGTGCACGCACAAGCAGAACACACATTCAAAACATACAAATGCGCACACAGAGCCGCCTCAAAGAAACCACGTGTTTCAGCTCCCCTCATTGAAAGAGGACACAGCAGTGGAGCACAGAGGGAGGGAAAAGGGAGGGAGGAAGAGACCGAGAGAGAGAAAGAGAGAGTGGTAGTGCGAGCAGGAGTCAGTGAAGGAGAGAGAGAGCCGGATTCCAGAGGATCTGGATTGAATTTAACAGCGGGATACGCAACAACTGTATGTCTTCAAGCTGTCACGGGAAGCCCAGGCAGCTCTGCTGGCGGCCCCCACGCCTCACGGCAAGTACACTTCCCTCACAGGCAGAGGAAGTGATGTCACAGGGCCGCACACCAGGCCTGGCCTTCCACGAGTGAACGCGATGGGAAGAGTAGTATGCAGCTGCAATGGAGTTTATTGACTGTGAGAAATAGCCAAAACAAACATCTAAAGAGTAAAAAAAAGGGGGTGGGGTGGAAACCTTCATACGCATTTTTAGACATGCACGACTTGAACGTAGATTCTCTCACAAAGCAGAGCTACATGTCAAAGTTAATCATCTTTGACGAAAGAGATCTCAATGTCGAAAAGGACATGGCTTGTTTTGTGTTTGAGGTTTGCAGAAATCCTGGCCAAGAATGTTGTTTTTATATTTCTCCAGTTTCTTATCTTCTGTTTTCCCCTTTTCCTGCCAAAGAATGCAGCCATGCATCCACGTATGTTGTTTTTTGGAGGTGGTACTGGACAAAAAAAAAAAAAAAAAAAGAAGCATGCAATGCCCCGTTGAAGCTGAGCAAGTTTCCACAGTGGCACAAACCTATTCTTCCCCCCTCATTTCCTCCTGCGTCTACCCCGCTCTCTCTTATTATCAGCCTGTTGGTATCTTTCTGCTGACATACAAGAGACTAGATTTGATCTTCAACATAGTTCCTGCTGGACCTCCTTCTGAGACTTGAGTCTCTGTTGGGCATCACTTTTTCAGTTTGACATTGCAGACATTCAACTGGATGTTGTCTGATGATCCTTTGCTATGTTCTTGTGGAGGCAGATCTGCCAGTCGCTTTGTAAGGAGAACTTTTCACAGCCATGGTGATGAAATTCGGGTGCATTCAAACGATTGGTCATGGAAAATGTGTGTCCTCTAAAAATCTAGTGTGCAGACTTCACAGCCACGGTGAGCAAACAGCACAAGCAACACCTTGTGTGGAGGTAGAAGATGTCTCTAACACAACAGTAAATGGTTCAACCCATTCAGCTGCATAGGAAGGCCAAGGATTTTACTGCATCATGTGTCAAACGATGCGCCAAATATGCAAATAGGCTTTTATATAGGCTCTAAATTAACCTCTTAGCAAAAACAGTTCATTTTGACAATTCTAATTATTCTCTCTCACAGGGCTGCAGAATCCAGCCTACTTATTTATAGACCCTTTGGGGTGCATAGGAGTTCCTCTGCTTCGATTTCTTTCGAGCCGTCCAAATATGAACACTACCAACTGTGGCTGGAGTCGCTGACAAAGTGTCAAAGTGAAAGGCTTGATGCTAAAGGGAAACAACCGACTTGCCAAGGCCTCCGCATGCATCTCACAAATACACACACACACACACACGCACAAACTGACAAATGGTTTAAATGAAGAGTTAATAGGTTTTTCAGAGGCAGCGCTGCAGCTCCAGCGAGAGCTTTAAATTCCTGGGCTCGGTAAAGTCATCACAGAGAGAAGATGAACACAGACAGAGAGAGAGAAAGAGAAAAATATGAATAGAGAGAGGCTGCTTTAAGTCGGGTGTGGCTCCTCCAAAGTCAATCACACGTAACAGAAAAACCCACAAAGACAAAAAAAAAAAAAAAGAAGCTATTTCTTGGGTCAGATTGCGATCCGTGTAATGCCGTCTGCGCACGATTCCTCATATTTTAACCGTTTTATCGAGGGACATTGAGTTTAAATTCTGAACACACCTGGTTGAAGTTGATGGGCTTTTCCCTGCGTCCTGTCTGCACCAGAAGTTTGTACGCCAGGACGCCATCGTCAGAGCCGTTCCTGTAGCTGATGGAGGTGATGCGGCCGGCCTCCCAGTCCTTGTCAAACGCCTGCTGGAGACCTGGAGGAAACCACAACAAGACAATTCGGTTAGACGTGGATGTTTGAAACGTGCCCTGTTATCTTCATTCTTCCGCCGCCGCCGCCACACACTTACAAAGCACGGTTCACGGGAAAACGCAACACATAACAACCCAGCACAGTAAAAGGAGAACATAACACAATAGTGCAACCTAAGCCTAACCCTATAATAAGCTTGATTGATTTAATATGATAACACAGTCCCGTTCTCCACCACCAAACGAGACTTCAAAAGCCGAAAATCTGCTGCTTTTAATTCAAAGCGATCATTAGGGACTATATCAGTAACATGTGCCTCCTTTTCTATACTGCTCTCTAATCCATATGTGTATCATTCCCCTCCTCTCGGCTCTCCCCCAAGGCCCATGCTGTGGTCCGTCTGCGGGAGATGTTGTTTTGGGTCTCGTTCCTTGGCCTGTCTGGCTCCAATTTGTCCCACCATTGCAGAGAGCAATATCAGACACAGTTCTCTCTCTCTCTCACCCACATACTCTCTGTGTGGTTCCCAGCCAGCTCGCACACAGACTCTCACAATGTGTTTTATCGTTAAGAGCGAGTCAGCGAGTGCGTCTCCGTGCTGAAAATGAAGCCGTTCTTGGCATCGGTTGACACGTGAAAGATAATACTCTTGTTCGGTGGCACTCTTGGAATTCGATACAAAAGCCAGCAATCCATCCCAAAGTGATTCATGTCATCATGCAAGATTAATTTAAGGTTGCAAACGACTAAAGGTGCGGTGTTGTGCTTGCTACATGCCAAATATTTGCGATTTTTTGAGCAAGATCAATGACAAACGACCACAGGCAATACTACGAGTTGAATAGGTATATCTGAGTGACGGTTTGCACTGCCAACATCATTTGCAACTTGCTGCTAGAGTTTCTAAAACGCTGTCCAATGCCTAAGGCCCGGTTTAAAAAACACGGCCTCCCACTTCATCCTCCTTCAGCCCCACTTATGGAAGACACAAGTGATTTTAATCAGCTACTGTCAGTGTCCATTTTGCAATCCCTCCTACTTCTGAACTCTTGCCGAACATCTTGTTTCCTGCAGATCCATGTCAAAACACAGAAGAAAATTATGATCTCAAAACTGTTTCATGAGAAAGTAAATTATTCCCATGCCTAAACTATCCTGAATAGTAATGTTAAATGAGGTATAAACAAAAAACCATGTGTGATGTCAGCGTTAGGGTAGAATTTTAAGCGAACTAACACTGACTGTGACTCATAACGTGTGATCCAAACCAGTTTGGGTCCGGTTGGGGTGGCAATTATACATCAAGTCTAATTTTACCTTGCAGCCAGTCCCTGAAGTAGTGAAGCCACATGCGTGGCAGCTGTCCGTTGTCCTCCTTCAGCACATAGCGAACAGTGTGGAACCTCTGGTGGAGCTGGTGCAGCAGCGGCTGGTTCTGGGCGTAATCGGCCCGCTGCGTCACCACGTACATGTTGTAGAAGGAGAAGAACTTGAACTGGGCACCGATGAAGTCGTACTCGCTGGTCTCTCTGGGTACGATGTCCGTCAGCTCTAGGCCGTCCCTCACCTGGGTGGTACCGTACAGACTGACTCCCAGCAGGCAGAGGAACAGCACAATCACAACCACCTGGAATCAGAGGGACCAAAATGCAGCTTCAATCAATCAATTCAATTGCGCTTCAACTTGCACCGATCACTTCTTAAAGCATGCTGCATGTTCTCAATTAATGAGGTGCAAAAATATGGATGATTGACAAATAAGCTGAGGTGAATTTTATATTCCACAATATGCAGGAGATGTTGCTAACTTTAAATGAATTACAACAACAATACTGTCACAAGTTCTGTGACACGCCAAGAAACACATGCAGTCAGATCAAATTATCATCCAGATTGTCTGTTAACACCCATCAGAGTTTACAGATCGACTTTCTGGTTCTGCTCAACCTACTGTGTGCGCACACCAGCCGTTACGAGAAGTTTAATTGCTTCAATTTTTGTTTTTACCTCCAAATAAACCCGTCTGCTTGTTTACAATCTGTCAGATGTTTTTTTCGTTTTTTAACATTATAGCATAGTTGCTATGCCATGATGGCCAAAAATAATAAAATAAGACCCACATTGTAATAAACCAGACTTTTCCTTTAAGTCATTCAGCAATAAAGAGAGTGCTGGAGGAAGGCATGAGAGGAGTGCGTGAAGCAATTTAGGAATATGGTGAAACATTTGACAGTGTAATGAAACTGAGGAAGATTTTCTAATGTCAAGTACAGGCCACCAGATGATTTCAGCTCTGGAAGGCTTTGAGAGGACCGGCCACCCACTAGACTGAGGTCAGACTATGTGTGTGTGTGTATGTGTGTGATTCAGATAGGACATGACCACAACCTCCACCCCACATTTCCTCCGTCTGCTCGATTCACTCTGGTGACTAACCCTCCCATTCAAATTATCACCGCGGTGAGTCAGCACACAAACACACTTTTACCTCACACAGAAGCTATTCAGACCTCTTCCTCTGTCTGCCTTCGTCTACCAACACACGCAGAGGAGCTAAACTCACCTTGGTGGTGGGCTGCAGAAGGAACGGGGCGTAGTGCTTCTCGGCAAAAGAGGACAGGGTCCAGCGGGAGCAGGGGGGGTCGAGGCAGCGCAGGCCCAGCGAGGCTTCTCCGATCTGGGACAGCAGGTCCCGTGTGGAGCTGTTGTTCTCCGGACTCTGGCAGGTTGACGAGGCTGCGTCGCCCTGAGGAACTGAGCTGGCGCTTGATGTCGGGGCAGCAGGAGGAGGCGCGGGGTGATGGTGGGAGAAGGTGGCAGAACCTCGAGATCCCCCGTTACTCCGGCTCCCGCTGTTGTTGTTGTTGCTGAGATTGGCGTGATTGCCGCTACCGCTGTTCCTGCTGCTGCTGCTGGTGGTGTTGTTGTTGTTGTTGTTGTAATAGTCATTGTTGGGGTTGCTCCTGGCCGGAGCCGGGTTGATGGGCTGCACAGAGATTTGAGATCTGGGCTCGGCGGTGGTGTAGAAGGCCTGAGTCCGGGGGTCGTACTCCGTCCTGAGCTGCACCGTGGACTGCATGGTGATTTGGGTCTGCTGGGCAAAGCCGTGGCTGCTGTAGGAAGGAGGGGGGCTGCTGTAGCTGGGGGGAGGCGTGCGATACGAGGGGGGAGGAGTGCGATATGATGGGGGAGGGCTGTAGCGACTCCCGTCTGCCCCATCCAGGTACGCCTGAGGCTCAATCTGAATCACACGATTGGCACATGGGCTGCAGGGATAAATAAAAAAAAAGTTAAGCTTTGCATTACATCTGTTAAAAATATTTATCAGCCTTATGTTATTGTGAATCTTCTCTCTTCCTCTTTGCCAGCAGCGTGAAATATAGAGCTGAGACCAACAATGGAATTTAATAGTGTGTGTACACATCTGTACGATCGCCGAGCCAACAAGCATGCCCAGGCTGGCAGGCAGACTGGTAAAGTTTAATAAAGACTGTGACAGATAAACACAAAGTCAAACAACCAAGCAGCCAGACAGACAGAAAGAGACGACTTTCACAGTAATTAGGTTTTGACTGAGGGGGATTAAGGTGAAGATGTGAGGAGATAACAGTCTGCTAAATTTATTCATTGTCAGATCAGAGATCTGAGGAAGAACATAAAAGGAAGACGAACAGGAAAGCAATAACTTTAATCAGAAATGAAAGAACTCCTTTGTATTTATGCATGCGTGTGCGCACACCTGTAGAAGCAGCAGAAAATGTCAAAACGTCTGTCTTCTCGTCGGTAGAGATCCATGCTGAGGATGGCGGGAAAGATGAGCAGCACCATGGCAAAGTTGAACACCACCACCACTGCAGCCTGCGAGGAACACACGAAACAGGGGGTTATTTTGGACAAAAAGGAGCTTTTACTAAAGGAAATTATCCCACTGCTGACTGACTTTTAGTAATTTGTATACAGTTGGAAATTGACGGAGAAAACACGTGTGGTATTAAGGTTGATAAAATTCAAACTCCATGGAAACAAAACCACAGAAGGCATTTTTTTCCCCCCCACAGAAAAAAAATAAAATAAAAAATCCCAGGGTAGATAAATAATAAATGAACATAAAAGTATTTCTCAGTAAATGTTCCTGCAATACTATCCACGCACGAGTTCCAAACTGTGAAGATGTACGGCCTCGAAGAATTATCGTCTCCGAACAAAAACACAGCGATGCCTTGGATATATATTAAAATAACACAGTCTGAATAAGCTAATGGCAAGGAAAAACTACCTTTCAACACATTTTCAATTCCTTTCAAGCCAAAAACACTGAGTGTGCAGAGAAACAGCGAGCCGTGTGTGTGTGTGTGTAATAGAAGCCAGTACAATGTTGTGGTTAAGTATTTGAAGGTGGTGCACTGAAGCAGAGGGTGGGGGTTGGGGTTAGGTTGGGGCCCTGCCCAGAGTACAATCTGGATATTGCGTAGTTGCCAGACCGCTACACACACACACACAATCACACACACACACAATCCCTGGGTGTGTGTGTGTGTGTGTGTGTGCCAGACCACCCAAGGAGCCAGAGGCCCGCGGGGCCTGAGGTGATGAGCAGGCGCTGCGGCTGTACAGACAACACACACTCACACACACACCCCTCACACACACACTCACACACAAAAAAATGCACATAAACACACGTATCTCCTGCCAGCTTCAAAAAACTGTACAGCCTCCTACTTAAACCACACCTTAACACCAACCAGACACACACACACATCCTCGCCCTCCCTCATTCCTCAACCCGCTGCTCAGAAATAACGTCAAAGAGATGAAGTTAGAAAGAAAAACCTCTGTAAGTAGAGTAGAACAATTAATTCTCAATTGGCCCACTAACATCCAGACAGATACAGCATGACTCCACTCACACACACACACAAACACAGACACACACACACACGGCGACCGCTAGCTGACCCCAGAGCGAGGATATTTATCATCACATCTGTCCACCGCGTATGAATGTGTGCGTGTTCCTGTGGGTGTTTTTGTGTTGCTATCTGGACGAGATTTCTCTTTTTTTTTCGTTGCTGTTGTTCATACTGATGGAAGGAAGCGAACGACGGATAAATCCACAGAGGAGTCGACCGCAGGAAGAGTTTAATGCTGATAAAGAGACGCGCACGGCAACACACAACCTCCGCGCTGATACGAGGGCGGGGAGACGAGCGCCGCTGCTTGTGGATGTTTTTTTTTTCTTTCCAACAATAAAAGATGGGTATCATTACGATTGTCTGAGTCCGTGAAGTTTGCCCTTTCACCAGTCGCAAAAACCGCAAGTGTAAAAGTATGTGTGGTATGTGTATGAGCGTGTACAAGTGTGTGTGTGTGTGTGGTATGCCCGTGCATGTGTACAAAGCGAGGCTGCATGGATTAGACCCATGGGGTAAATGGATCATGTTTGACAGACTCGCTGTACTAAAGCCATCTATCCACACATGCTAATATTGTACTCAACGTGGCGACATCTTACCTCACTCGGTGTGTATGTGTGTGTGAGAACGCGAGGAGGGAGGGAGGGAGGTTATTATTTTGCTGCAACAGTGTGTACAGTAATTACAGCACAATCACTTATATAAGTGCAAATATGTCGGCACAAAAGGTTTTCGTACCTTTTCGTTGCGTGTGTTTGACTGATGCGCTTCGTGGAAATGGGTTTTGCACTTTAGTTGGAAACTTTCTAAGCTTTCGGAAAACAGGAATAACTTAAAGTGGGGATATGTTAAGAAAATCGTTGGACGGATAACAAGAACAAAGACAGTTTAAATGAGAGGCTGTTTTTTGGTGAAGGCGAGGACATAAATTTAACTAAGAAACCTCTGAAACTGAAAAACTGTCCCCCAAAAACACAACAGAGTGGCTCCAATCTGGTGACAACAGCTTCCTTTACTATTAAAATCAGCCACAACATATTTGCAGTGACTGAAACCCCAACCTTGTTCTTTTATTTATCACGCCGCTGCACAGACTTCGTCATCAAATCTCATCCTCTCGTTGCTGAGCGAGTGTTCAAACGAATCAACGTTTCAGCGCTTATTGGAGGCGTTCTGTCAGACGTCGCTTTCTGCGCTAGCTTTTTACTGTTCTGGTGACGTCTATAATTACTGACAGATGTTAGAGAAGTCAGAGCTCCCCTCTGGATCCCCCCCCAACCTTTGCACACACAAACAACCATTGCTTTTCAACCTCCCACACAGATACTACAACTCTCCACCTCATACACACAAGGATATTCAAGCACACACACACACATAAGCGGCGGGATTCAGTTACATGGACCTCAGTCGCAATCTGGACAGACACCGGGCCCACCACTAAACAGCCTGGAAGGAAGAGGAGGGAGGATGGATTTAACAAAAAACACTCCTTCTCGTACAGCCACCTTCAATTTGATGAATGAAATCAATAAAAGCAACAGTCTGGAGTAATGTGGAGCCAATGAGCAGGACTATTAGTGAGCAGGAGGGCCCCACACAAACACACACACACTCCAGCATTACCTGTAGAGAAAAGGCTCTGAGCGCCGGGATGGGGATGAGGGCTGCCATGAAGAATGCTGTGACGTTACTGATGGAGGTGAGAGCCACGCTGGCCCCTGTCCTCTTCAGACACTCCCCCGTCCGGTCCTGACGGAAGACAGAAAGCGGCGCAGATGAAAGGAAAGGAAAGCAATGAAACTTTTTGATCAGTTCGTAGCCACGGGCGCATGTGTAATGCTGGAGATTATGTACAATTATCATAATGCTGCAGTGACTGACAGTGATTGCAGTGTTTCTCGAAGCCCTGAAGTGCTTAGATAATCCACCTGGGCCCGTCTAACTCCCCCCGTGGAGACGAAGCAGACGACTTTGCGCCCAACAGCTCGATTTTTCAATATCTCTGAACGCACACCGTCAGAGCGGTGGCGATGAACACCGCGCGCGACCCCCGGAAGGTTTTTGGCGGCGACCGTGTGAAGATTTGAGGACGTGCAGGACCACACAGGGAGTGTCTGCAGGCGTGTGCATCTCCGTGTGTGTGTGTGTGTGTCAGACAGGAGAGATCAGGTTCGGCTCTGTTTAGTTTTCATCTCAGCCACACAAAGGAAGCTTGAGGGGTGGAGGGGAGGATGAGGGAGGCATAGAGACGAAGAGCTGGAAGGGGAGGGTAAGCAGGGGAAAACAAAAACAAGCAAATACATGCCTGTGTTTTCCCCCTCGGCAGATGAAAAGTTACCGCGCTCCCCGAACACACACCCACCCACATGAGATTGCAGAAACGCACACTTTATTTACACTTTTGTAAACTTTGGTGTCTGGCAATTTTGAAGATGTTTGTTGTTTTTGCTTGAGAACAATCGCTCGCGTTACAATCTGCGCTACTTTTGCCCCAAAAACTTGTTTTTTAGAACCACCCAATATTCATCCAAGTAGGCGAAGAAAGCTGGGTTTTTAGGTCAAACAACACATGACACTAACATAAAAACAAAACTTATTATCTGACGCAAACAGCGACGGTTAGCCTTTCTGGAGCGGCGCTCAGATAAGCGGGCTGAGTGTGTGGCACATGGCTTGTTTGATGCTACATCACAGGCACAGACAGGCTTTCACACATTCCTTCCGTGGAGCAGATAAGCCAGCAAAGGGGTATAAACAGGCTGAAAGGTGGATACGCGCCTCACCTCGAATGGGATCCTCTTGTTCTGTCCGGTCTCACTGAAGGCGTGAGCGAGGAGGAAGACGTCATCCACTCCGACTCCCAGAGCCAAGAACGGGAGCACCTGCAGCACAGACGCAGAAAACCGATGAGCTACTGTGTGCGTTTATCTCCAGAGTTTTTGCTGTTTTTGGGAGAAGAAACTACGTGCAGCGCAGCCAGAACCGCATATCACTCCAGAATCATGTAATATTTCAGATGTTGTATCGGGGAAAAAAATAGATAAAGGATGAGAATGAAACATACTTTCTTACAGTCTTAATCATTGCTGGGTGTTAAGCCTCAATCTGAATCAAAATCTGGCATCAGTATAATATTTTAATCTTGTTCACTTATTCTTTCATCAGATAGGTCCTGAAATAAAATTCTAAATCATGCCAACTTGAGTCTATTCTAACGAAGCACATTTTTAAAGGATGTTCTTTTCTTTGGGACAGAAATTCATCTACAGTCGTGCTCAAATTTATTCATACCATGAATGAATTAAAGAAAAGGCAAAATTCACAACAGTCACTCAAATAACCGGAAATTGGAAAAAGTAATAATAAATAAAAATTTGCTAAATTATAATTTAGTGAAATATGACATTGCTTTTGATTTGTGGTTAAAAGAATAATTTAATAAAAAAAAGAAAAAAGATGTTTGATTGAGAGTTAGAGTGATTGCCTCAGAGGGTTGTTCAATAGAATATTATTTTTTATTAGTTTGTTTTTAAATATTTCTGTTGAACCACAATTCAAAAGCAATGTCATGATTTTCATAAAATTTGTATTTATTATTACTTTTGATGATTTCAACTTATTTCAGTGATTTTTTCCTTCTTTAATGGGAGGGTATGAATAAATATGAGCACGACTAGACATCCTGGTAGCTGCCATGCCCCATCCAAGTAAAGGAAGTGGTCCTACTCCACCTCAAACTGTTCGACATGGGAGCATCACCAGCTACCAAAGCTCACCTGTGCCTTCGTGCTCGCTCTTCCTCTCAGTTTTTCGTGTCCTCTGTGAGTGTGAGTGACTAAGTTTTGACTTTCACTAAGCCCAGGGTGTCTTTGAATTACCTGCGTGGTGGCAGCGTTGAAGGAGATGCCCAGGAGAGAGCAGAGGCCCAGACCAGCTGCCACGGACAGTGTCACCAGCAGGACACCCGCCAGCCCCACAGCGCCCTGAGACTTGGCACAGTCCCACCGCAGCATGGTCAGACACGCATAGGCCAGCTGGGGCGCGAGACAGCAAAACAAGCAAACCATTGATTAATCCACCTGCTGCATGTGCGAGTCAATCATCACAATTCTCCTCCTCTAACCGATCAATACAACCCGTTTGTCCTCTTCAATCCAAGCCTAAATGTATTTTCCTTTTCACAAAGACTCCTTTTTTGTTTCTCACCATCAGCAGGTATCCACTGGCCACACGGATGACGCTGATGTCAGAGAAGGACTTGAGGATATCTTCCAGAGTGGTGGTGGTGAAAGACAAGACCTTCTGGGACGAGTTGGCTGCCACGCTCTGCAGCACCGCCTGAAGAGAGAACAGAAGCAGGGCAATGAGGAGAGGCAGAGGGTGAAAAAACTGTTTAGTAAATTACTAAAGGAAGGGAAAGATCAATGCAAAACAAAGCGGTAAATGAGGAAAAAGAAGCAGCACTGTTTGGGATTGTGGATCACATCATTTTTAGAGCTCCGTCTTATTTGTGATCAGCCTCCGTTTATACAACAACTGACTGCGACAGCCCAGTAGGTGCAACTTGAATAGACTCTGCTGCTTACATACATTAGGAGATATTAGTCGTCACAACAACTGGATGGCATGAAACAGCAAACAGTTGATAAGGCTAGCTGCATACAAATGCATTAAAACCCACACAAATGTTAGAATGCAGCAGCTCCGTGAACATTCAAGTTCTGGTTTGATCAACAGTGAGCCTTAAAAATATGTCTTAAACTGATAATCTAATATTCTCAATAAGCAGCTGCTCTTGTTGTTCAACTAAATCAGTGCAAATATGTTTATTTCCCCCCCCAATCCGATCATCTCACAATATACAATTTGCACCAATTTTCCACATGCAACTGATTTTCAGTAGAATACGCAATTAACTCTTGTTATGACTGCATTTTCCTGTTTAAATCATGTTCATTAAAACGTGCATTCTTGACAGAAAAAGGGCCGATTCAATGCAAGCTGCATCTCAGATTAAAGTCGAGCCGAAGTCCGTCTTCCATCCCGTTTGACGAATAACATGTAATATACAGTGAGTTCTTTCTGTATCGAATAACACAATCTCATCCTGTGTGTCTTAAAAGACAAAAAAAAAAAAAAAAAACAGCCCTGAATAATGGGCTCGGCCTCTGCTGTAAGGGAATCTGCAGACAGTACCATGACCCATCCCCTCTCTCTCTCTCTCTCTCTCTCTCTAGCTATCTCAGGGCAGACAGATGGCTTCAACATTGAACTGCAGTTACTGCTCAGTGGGGAGTAATGCTGGCTGACACACATTAGGAAACACGCACTAGATCACACACACACTCGCAACCCAGGTGTAAACTCGCACATGTGTCAGGCGCATACCGACATGCGCACACATTGGTGCAGACACGCCTAAACGCGCACAATATGCACGGAGAAACGCACAATATTTGGCATCTTTTCCTACTTTTATTATTGCTATTGATAAAAAATGAAGAGAGAAAAAAAAGAGATCGCACCTCTTTTTTTTTTTTTTTTTTTTTAAATCAGTGGGCCCATAGATGATAAATGGCGCACACACACGCACTTGCATCTACACACACACACACACATGCGCAGACACACAAGGTCACACCATGTGGAACAGAGGTTGGGCCCCCCAAAACAAAGACCAGATGATGTCACACATGAGCCACCAATGGGGCCACAGCTGGGAAAGCGATTGTGTGCGAACTTTCGAGTGTGTTTGCGAGTGTGTTTGTGCGTGAGTTTAAGAGAGCGAGAGAGAGAGAGAGCGAGGGAGCTAGAGTGTGAGAGAGAAGAAAAAGAGAGATATCCAGCACTCTCTTAATGTATTCCAGACATGCTCACCCCGTCGCTCTATCGCTCCTCTCTACTGAGCAGCGAGAGAAAAGCTTCAGCGCTTTACCACACACCAACAGTGGTTCTAGTATCTATCAGGGGCCGGGGCTTTGGATGGGGCCTTTCCATGTTCACCTGTATCCGGCTGGTGATTTATAATGTGCTTGTAGAGGATTTCGAGTAGATTTCTTTTCTTTTTTTTTCTTTTTCCCTCCCCACCTCTTTTCTGAATCTTTCTCTCGTTTCTTTGGCCCTCACCTCAGAGTATCTCCTCTGCCAGGCTTCCAGTATGGCTGCGGCCTTTTCTTCATTCCAGTTGATGTGGGAAACCTCCTCGTAGCCTCGAAAGTGCTCAAACATCTGCTTGGGAGTCATCAGCTGGAACATGGTCTGTAAGGCCTGGGCACTGGAAAGGAGGGAAGGAGGGAGTGTGGCAGAGGGAGAAAAGGGAGGGGAAAAAAAAACATGGGAAGGATGAAAGAGGGAGAAGAAAAAGGAGGCCGATGAGGTGCGAGACAACATCACATGTGCGCCGGAAAATCAACAATGTGAAGAGGTGGATTTCTGGATTGGACGAATAACATTGCATTATGCACTTGGTTTTATAAATGAGCAAAACACACCAATCAGTAGCAAGAGTGCAAATGCTGTATCTTGGGAAAGCTTTCAACGCTTGTGGCCAAAGAGATACCAAACCAACTGGGAGCAGGAAAAAAAAACGGCAAGTAACTCACAGACCCAGAAACTCAAACTTTGCTTAATTTCTAATCCAAAGGGTCCCAAAATAAAGCTAAAGGTTAAAAAAACATGCACAAAAATGGATAACAGACATCCTAAAAAATGGTGTTTGCTGCATCCATCCATTATCTATACACCGCTTTATCCTCACTAGGGTCATGGGGAGCTGGAGTCTATCCCAGCTGACTCAGGGTGAAGATTGCCAGTCTATCACAGGGCTACACTTAGAGACAGACAACCAAGCACACTCACATTCACACCTACGGACAATTTAGAATCACCAATTAACCTCAACATGTTTTTGGACCTGGAGAGAAACCTGGAGAGAACCCACGCTGCACGGGGAGAACATGCAAACTCCACGCAGAAAGATCCCGGGTGTCCTCATCGGGACGTGAACCAGCGACCTTCTACCTGCGAGGCAACAGTGCTAACCACCGATCCACCTTGCAGCCTGTATAAACATAATATTGTTTCAATCTAATGTGACTATTGAGCCCAGGATACAAACACCATCAGCTTGATTCTTTTGGAATACAGATAATCATTTTCACTTCGAGAAATCTACAAATTATTGTTTAATTCACTGAATAATCCTTTACATTACAAAATGAAACAACTTTCTAAGAACCTGAAGTGACACGTGATCCCAAATCCCTGTTAAGAGCATCAGTATACTGAACAAAATGTTTAAAAAAGCAGCAATATTACTTTAGTTCCATTGAAGACTTATTCTTAAAGATGTTGGTGATTATTCTCTCTTTACCAATTAGTCAGTTTATTGATGTTCATTTAGACAGAAAACGAAGGTACAATGAAACACCTGCCAATATTTAGTAAAGCCAATACGCGGAATTTCCCTTGTAATTCATCTGAAAGTACAATCATCATCATCACCTTAACCGCACAACTCATCACTCTCCCGCCCATTAAAAAGACACTAATGAAGGCAATTGAAATGTGTGCTTCCATTGTATTTCTTCAAAACAAATTCCTCACATACTCTTCTCGCTTTTTCCCTGCACCGACAGGCTTCCCCGTTCAGATTCGAATACTTCTACGAGGCTCCCGATCATCACTACGGCCTTAAGTGTAACGAGGAATACACTTTTTACATTAGGTAGGAAATGAAGGAGTCGAGCCAAATGTGTTTTCAAATCATAAAATTTTTACAAACCGAAGAGGTAGACGTTACTCTGTCGCTCTTTATGAATATGATTACAGCAATATGGTGATAATAACGGTAATGGTGGCGGTTGCTAAACAAGATGTAAAAACCGAGCGAGCCAGCAGAAACAACACACACACACATTCTAATGATCCAACCTTGCCAGGAAAAAACATAACCACAAAACACAAACAACGCACCCCACTGTACTCTGTGACGAGTGTGTGTTTGCCTTTGTGTGTGCATCCAAACTGCAATTTAACGTCAAAGGAAGTGGTCCGCTTGCAAAACGCTGGATAATTTGTGTAGCTAAAGGAAGCTTCTTATTGCTGACGCTTTTAAGTCCTGTGCAAACTTTATGTTTTGTAGTTTTAACTGTGCCTGACTGACTGTAATGTGTTATGTTATGGCATACATGTCTTTTTTTTTTTCTCTGTGTAGATGGTGTGTCCGTAGGTGCATCGCATAATCTACAACTTTTGGCTCCGGCGCTCGTGCTGGAATTAAGTCCGTGTACCCTAAATCGCTGTATATTTGTACAAACTAGCTGGCAATAGATCACTCTGCGCACATGTGTATGAGTGGGCAGTGTCCAAGCGGAGCAGCCCGAGCTGAGCAGGAACAGCTGGAGCTCTAAGATTTCACTGGAATCTGCTAATGACTGCAAGATTTATAGCACACAGCGCACACGCACGCATGCATGCGCCGCTTCAGAGGAGCGTAAGAGAACAAAAAACACACAGTCCTTCCAGAATAAGCGCCGTCGCGATCGCTGCCGTGTTTATGAAGGTGTGTGTGTGTGTGCGAGTGTGTTACCTGAGCAGGGGTCCGCTGCCGTTCTTGGTGGTCCCTCCTACGATCAGTTCCTCCTGCCAGTGCATGTACTTCCTGGACAGACCATGGCAGCCGCCGCTCAGGGCCCGCGCCACATCGAATGGCTGCCGCGATAAAAGGTTAGAAAGTAAGCGTCGAGTCTCGAGCTAGGCTTTTAAATGTCGCGTGCTTGAGGCTAGACGTGTGCCCACCTTGGTTGAGTTCTTATTGGGTGCAGTCAGGGGGCAGTCAGGGTCAGCAGGGTTCAGACAGGGTCTATCCATGTAGCCGTGCCCGACGTCTGCCTTCTCCAACATGTCCTCAAAGCCATCCACGGGGAAGTTTTCCCTTCGTAAGTCCTCGAGGAACTCCTTGGGGTCAAAGTTGGTCCATTGTAGAGGGTCTTTACCGCTGCAAAGGTAAAAGCAAACAGGAGGACGGTTTAACTGTTTATTCATGATAGGAGGCATGTTATTCTAAGGAACGTTCTATTTGTACTTTGGGGTATCCTTTCTTCTCCTAAGTCAGCTGGGACAGACTCCAGACCCCCATGACCATAGTGAGGATTAAGCGGTGTATAGAAAATGGATGGATAGATAATGGATGGATGGATGGATGGATGGATGGATGGATGGATGGATGGATGGCATCTTTCCTTTCAGAATCATTAAAAGTGAACTCACATATTTAGGCTAGCCACACTTATTTGCAAGAGAAAGCCCAAGCAGCCTGATAAAGTTTTCTCCAAGCTGTCCACTGTATCCACTACACTTCACAGACTGACTGTATTGAGGTTTTGAATCACACTGGATAATTGTTTTGGGTAATCTCGCTTACTGATGACTCCAAAACCTTCCTGACTGAGTGCTGATTAAGTAACAAGCTGGAAATTAACTTTTTTTTGTATTGCTAGCTCTTGTTCTGTCATCAGTCTGTGTGCTTTATGTTTATTTTAGGTGTTGTTTCATTTTCTTTTAACCCACTAAACCTCAAGTAGTTTGTGGTTCGTTTTTTTGCCACTGTTCCATTTTTACCCACTGTGGGCTCATTTTTCACTGCAGTTCAAAGTCCTGCACCTCTACGGAAACAGCACAACCATGGCTAGAAGTAGAAAGAATACAAAAATGTCTTGTGCGCAGTGTGAGAAAGCTACAATGCCATAAATCGTACAAAACAAAAGAAAAAACTAAAGTTGGATTTCTCGTCAGCATGTACAAAATAGTGTCCAAGTGTCCACACATGTAACCAATACTTGGAAAAAAACTGGCGACTCTACATTTTACTACTTTCATTTTGAAATCGACTTCCAGTCTTTTCTTCTATCTGCTCTGGATAAACACAGCTTACAGTCCATGAATTTTTGTGATGTGACTGCAGGTTGCAGCCAAGTTAGTCATAGCTTCCCTGTTGCACCAAGGAGTGCAGAGTTTTCTTTTTTTTTTTTTTTACAGAATCTGATTAGAGCAGACGATTTATTTATTTTTTTCAAATGAGGCATGTACAATAAAGTGAATTTGATGAAATCTCAGTATTTTGAGTTTAGATTTGGTTAAGTTTCCTGGCAGAGTGACACGTCACAGATGTTTACGGCAATGGCCATTTGAAAGAACGAAAATATAATGATTCTTTTGTTTTGCTTTACTGTCTGGTTCTGATAAACTGCGCAGTTTTGGTGATTTTGCAACGACAACACGCCTTTCACATCAGCTGGTGGGTTTTTGGAGTTCGGAGGGTTAAATCTGGTCTGCAGGACACTTGCTTTATTAGTCATCCCAGTTAATAAAAGAAGAGAAAGGAAAACAAACAGTGGGAGAACATGTTGTGTTCACATTTGGTTTGTGTTTGTCTCAGCGTAATTACCTCCAAATTTTTTTACCACACAAGACAGTCAAACTTCTGGGAGCAAAAAAAATAATCTCTCTCTTGCTAGGTGACACAAAATAATAAATGGGGATCATTTCCCATCATGCAACGGCTGAATTCCTGCTCCAACCCAGACCTCGTCTCTCTATGCTCTCTATTCCTCACACATTCCGATCTCTCTTTCTCTGAATCTCTCTCTCTCTCTGTCATTCAGACTACATTGTATGTGCTTAACCAGGCTTGGGTTATTATTCCCAGCCTTCCAACCAGAACATAGTAAAAACCTTATTTACCATCTTAGGCCAACGGGTAACACACACACACACACTCACGTCCGTTCGCACATACTGCGATGACAGCGACTCAAGCCGATACACTCTCGCACATCGACAAAACGCATGTATGCATTGATGGCAACGGCACACACACACTATGTGCTGCATGCACAAACACATGCAGAGGTAAAGGTCTGCCGAGTATTACTGTAGCAGCAGGCCATTAGCAACAGAACGGCCAGACAATGGTGTGAGGCCCAGGGCTGGAGAGAAAGTATCGCCAGCGATACGCATGCCAGCAACCACTACAAAAGAGCCTTCAGAGGGGACGAGCTCAGGACACACACACGCACACACACTCGTTCCTCTGTGGTGTCTCTTTGGATGGGCCGAGTGTGTTACAGCAGCTTCGACTAACGGGGTAAAAAAAAAAAACAAGAGATTCGGATCTTCTCCTTCTCGCTCAGTCTTGAAAACGATCGGAACAGCCTACATGCACCGATGCCATAACCAGGAGCTCAGCGCTCAAGGTCCCGTTGTCCCCAAACATCATTTCAATCAGTTTGCCAACTGACCTCACAGCAACGAAAGCTATTGTGTGTCCCCAATTAAGATGCTTTTTTTTTTTTTTTTCTTAAAGCATTTGATCAGTTGGCCGAAAGAGATCAGTCAGTCTAACGATACACTGCAGTCATTTCATTACACCTAAAACACAAATTCTGCCTCTTGTAAAGTTGTTGTGTACTTACGGGAGATAGACCATTCCAGACTGGAGTTTAGCTCCCTCCCAGAAACAGTCCAAAGGGGTGATGATGAGGCAGGGATGTAGCTTTTCTATGATCTAATCGGATAAACACACAGTAAGATCAACACATATAAGGAAAAAAGACAGCAGCTTGTACAGGCTTTCCGTATGAACCAAAACTTGAAATGTAAAGGCCATCTCACCTGATCCACAAAATGAGTTTCCGTGACTAGTTCTCCTGATTTGTAGCATAAGTTTTCTAATTTCCATTGTCTGAAAAAGAGAAGAAAACACGTTCTGCTCAGTTGTTCGTATAAATGGGATGAACAGAACAAAGAATGCTAAAAATGATAAGAAATCTGTTTGAATGCAGGCATGCTATACTAACAAAATATTAGATTTAGCACAACAACACTAGAGACATCACCACAGTTGATTCTGATGCAAAACACCACCGATGGCTTCACATATTTACAGCAGGGCTGCTGTTATATGATTGCACTAAACTGAGACAAAATGGAATTTATGATTTTTTTTTTTTTTTTTTAATAAATAAAACTGCCTTGCCTTATCCAGAACAGGAAAAATATGACGCTTTAATACAAACAGACACTAGGCAAGCCTGGCACACGGGGCAGATAAGGAGAAGCGAAGGTACCTGTTGTAAAGGTAAACATGAACTCTGCTGGCTCGGATAGCTGAGTCCAGGTGCTGCAGGAGCGCGTCCACCGTTAGAACATTGGCTCCCTCCTCCCGCGGCGTCTGGATCATCAGCTGAGGGTTGAACATGGCCTCCTCGCCTATCTTCTGCCGCGTGTACTTCAGTTCCTGGTTCACGCGCCCACCGACTGGACAAAGAGGAGCGAATTGTGAATGTGTGCAAATATCCAAAAAAGACACTGCAAATGTGCATTTAAATTGGTGCAATTTAAGCATCATCAGGCTCAGTTTTTAAATGATTTCTGTGCCTCCAAGATATGTGTTCCTGCTGCAAGAAACACTACTACAGTCTGAAAACTATACTGAAGAAGGAAAGGAGGAAAACTGGTAGAAGGCGTCACAAAGTCCCTCTAAGGATTTAAGTAAAATCAAGAAATGATTCAACTGCACTGTGCTGGATTTGAATTTATGCTTCCAAAAAATACACTCAGACATCCTTAAAATGTCAAGGATGACACAATAAAGGTCATCAAACAAGGTCAACACTTGTTTTGTCTTGTTGTCAGTAGTGATTCAGGGATACAGGCGTCCATAAAACATCGAATCAAAAGAGTTTTTGATCTAAATTAATACGTGAAACATCTGCAAAAACAGATTGTAGATTTTCAGAAAACATATTTTTTGGTTGTTTGCTTGAGGTAACATCAATCAAACTGAAGCTGAGTGGATTTGACTCCGCAGAAATGACTTGACACTGATATTGTCTCAGGTAGACAATGGAAAAGTGGGTTTTCTGAAGGTTTGTGAAGTTGGAGTTCTCCGTTTTTGCAAATGAACTCTTCAAGTGAAAACACTGAGGCCTGATCACAGCAGACTGCAGGTACAGACATCTATCGGCCCGTTCACACGCCCACGAGCAGCATCATGTGTGGAAACATCTGCGACTCAAGCGGTGATCCTCTGTTCTCTCTGCAAAGCATCCGCCCGTCCCCCCGCCTGGCCGCGACACTATCAGACTTGTATCTTAAATAAAAGCACTTAGCTCACAGTGAGCTTGTTAAAACTACAATGGCAAACATCCCGACTTGCTTCGAGTCCAGACGAGCAACAATCGCCCCCCGACAAATCCGCATTTCACAAATAGCTCAACGTTTCGACTCAAATTTGCTAACAAGTCGCCGGTGCCAGGACACGTTGACTGCATATGTGTGTGACACTATGTCTGCGAGTGCATGTGTCTGATAGAGAGGGAGGCTGTCTTCCAGGCTTCGCTCCCAGTATCGTGGTGAGACTAAGCCCTGTGCGTGCGCTCTGAGCTCTGAGCTAGCCCCAGCTACAAAAGCAGCCTTTCAGGCCATTTAGCTGCCCTGCTCCACCCTAGTACAGCCAAGGAAAGTCTGGCAAAGTCTCCTCACAAACACACACACACACACACACACACACAGGAACAAACGCAGGCGATCGCAGTCATGCAAGGATGGGCAAAGTCTCAAATTTTTAGTTGAAAGAATAACAAAAAAAAATGGCCCACAATATTTAAAGCTACACTGGAGTGCATGTTTTGTTGCACTCAAGTTAGAGATCTGTGTGTGTGTGTGTGTGTGTGTGTGCATCCTTCAGTTCAGTGTATCTGTGTCTGATTTACGAGCAGAGGATTTGAGCCTTTCCATCATCAGAGACTAAACGCTCAGCGAAAGCTCGAGCAATTTATAGTCATCTTCTTTCACTTGGTCTCGCACACACACACACTCGAACACACACACACACACACACGACACGAAAAATGTCCGACGAGAGAGCCGACTGTGTGAAAAATCTGTAACATTTTATTATGCCTTAATCCAATTTAACAATTCCGCTCAATTCGTGCAACAGCAGGCATGGATTGAATATTTTTAGTCCATTGTAATGGCATTAAAGTTGAACATAAGCATGCCTGTTCTGCTGGGCCGGACCACCCAGTCAGACCAATGGAACAGCGAGGGAGGGGGCCATGTCTTGGGGCATTAGGAAAACACACTTGATTTCTTTTTTTCTGGACCCAAACAGCATTCCCATCTGATCCTGTCTGAAGGCATGTTTATAATACTCATCATTAATAGCAGGCCTAGGCTAACTGGAGCGACATGCTTTCCACTGCTAGGCCAGCTACACAGCTACGTTACACCAGCCCTCCCTTCAAAAGGAGCACGCATGGAACTGATTAAGACCCGACGCACACTGACAGTGCACTAACAAGTCGACTTGTCTGATACACTCAACGCTCAAAGGCAAAGCTCGCCCGAGGCTCGGTTTAACTGCGCTGCCGAGAGGAAGGATCGGAGCGCAGGTACGGAGAAAAGAGGGCATTTCCAGTCGCGCTTCCACACGTGTGAAGAGATGAAGAAAGGTCTGATTGAAGAAAGATGGGAGGGCCGCGCTTAGAAAGAACTCACTGTCTGTTCTGAACACTTTCCAAGTTGTGGACTGCCACCCAAAGACCTTGAGTTTACAGCAAGCAGCGAGGAATGGGACAAGTCAAAGGAATGTACTCTCTCTCTACAGGAAACAGCACATTACAGCCTCAGGCTTAGAGAATTCCACACTTCACGAGGTTACAAAGTTTTGGGGTCAACACTCACACAGCCTTGGGGTGAAATTAACACCCCAGCTGGACCAAGAAAATGTGTGTGTGCGCACACTTTTGCATATGTGCAAGCATGTGTGTGTGTGAGTGTGAGTCTGTGTGTGTGTGTGTGTGTGTGTACACACAGCTGTGTTTCTTCAATGACACATATTCCCATATTCCTTCTCCTAAGAAAACTGGTTGACCCGAGCATGTGTTGATATGTCGAAGGCGTCCCGCTCCAGCTTCAGCTGCTGTGACCAAAACAAAGTGTCACTGACTTTCGAATGCTTCCCATAGCAGCTCCATTTCTCACTCGCTGGCTTTCTCTTTCGTATTCGATCCTTTCTTCACTGCTATCCCTCTGGTTATTCACTCATGCCCACACGAGGCCAAAGGAAGGCCGTAAATGTGCTCGACTGCTCTGACGAAACATCCAAAACCAACTAAAAATATTTAATTTGCAGGAACAAAAACGGAAATTTTCACACTTGCAGCAGTGCAACTGCAATCTGTGGCATTAAAAATAAAAATAAACGACTCAAACAACATCAATCATCAGATTTGTCAATAAATACATTCTTTAACCAGTTTAGATCTGATCAATTAATCAATTGATTTTAATCAGCAACAACTGTCATCAGATGTACTGTGTGATAACTAGATGGGGCTCTGGCAACATGTGATAGTGATGGATTACCATTATAAATCACTTAAACCATTTAAATCACTTCTTAAAACCCACTTTTATAGACTCGCTTTGGAGTGATGTTCTCTTTTAGATTTTCACCCGTTTCTTTTCCCTGTTTTATCGGTACTACCTGCTGCCCTTCTCTCTTTCTTAATCTACTTTAATCTCCATTCCCCTCTGTGATGTCGTCTTTTTAATCAGTTTTACTTTTCAATAGTGACCCAGTCTGTTCTTTTCCATTTTTATTGTGTAATTTTATGTTTTGAGTGTTTGCCTGTACGTTTTATACAGGTTTTTCTTTATTATGTAAACGCACTTTGTGAATTCTGTTCTTAAAAAGTGCTATACAAATTAAGTTTGTTATTAATCAAACAATTGATCAGTAATTCAAGAAAGCAATAAACAGATGACAGTTTGTTGCAGCGCTAATTATCTCATTAATCATGTCCACACTTTGACTGATCAGTGAACGTGCACCGCCACCTGTATGTGTGTTACTAAGCGCTACGAATGACCTGCGAGTGATTAAAAATCCAAATTATGAAGACGAGGAGACGAGAAGCGAGGAGTTGAGGCCTATCACTGTAGTGGAGCCCTCGGTGTGGGTATTCAGCATGTTGCATAACATTAACCCCTGGTCCCCCCTATTCTCCGAGCAGAGGAATGGGGGGCAGCAGGCACGAAAAGGAGAGAGAGGAGGTTTCTAAGGAACTGACATCACCCCCTTCCCCCTTTCACTTCACAACTCCCCCTCCTCTTTATACTCTCATTTTCTCTCTCTTTGCTCCATTCAGCTCTCCTCTGTGATTGGCCGGATCATGATGGCAATCAGCCCGGCCCCCTCTGTCAAAGCCAGCCCACCGCCGCCCTCTTTCTCCCCCACCTCCCTCGCCAACCTTCCCTCTTTTCCATGCAGCTCACAACAGCGCGGCCCCACCCCCTGCACATCTCTTATGTCTGACAACGGAAGCAAGCCGCACTTTCAAGGAAAACACGCACCACCAGCGAGCAGCGGCCAACGACTCCCGGTAACGCAGCGGAGAAATGGGAGTCTTCAGCTGAACACATCTGCACATACATACTAAAATATTTCTGCAATCAGCCAGAAGCCCCTCTCTATATATTATATAACACCTGATCTTAATGCAAACTTCTACTTATGTGTGTGCAAGACATGAATATACTGTACGTACATGCATGTGGCTGAAAACATCTTTGTGTGTGTGTGAGTCTGAGTGTGT
The DNA here is from genome assembly GCF_000690725.1 of Stegastes partitus. NCBI lineage: Eukaryota > Metazoa > Chordata > Actinopteri > Pomacentridae > Stegastes > Stegastes partitus. The sequence goes on along the minus strand of NW_007578072.1, from coordinate 331,497 downwards.
GTGTGTGTGTGCAGAGAAAGGATTAGCTGGATTAGGCCCCATCTCAGCAGGGACCCCCTGTAGTGAGGAGGAAGCCCCCCAAAACCAGGTCATCTCTCTGCTACCACGTCTACAGCGACCTCCCATACCCTGAGCCCCCTGCGCCGCCACACCACCGGCTAAAATATATACGTATGTTAAGAAAGCTAAAAAACTATTTCAAAAGAGTCAAATGTGAAAGTATATAAAGCCAGCTACGCTTTTAGAGAAAATGTTTTGCATGTGAAATGTTTTAAACACAGAAAGTGGCACCTGTTGCATTAGATTTGACAAAAATGTGCTGTTTTCCAATAAGGTCATAGTTGAAATAGGATAAAAACATCTTCATATAAAGGATAAGCAGGTTTTATCTATATGTTTAAGTTAAGGTTGATGTTGAAAAGCTTTAGAGGCGAATGTATAGAAAGCGTCTGATAGCATCTGCTCTTCATTATGAATCCTTGTTGCATCATTTTATCTCTGATCTGTGATTGGTCAGTCTTTTAGGGATGGTTTTCCACAGCGAATCCCCCATCTATACACTTATTTATGAAAATACTGCCAGCATACAGTTATATTGAAATTAAAAGCTGCTTTTATGAGTTTATACCCATTTTCAAGCCTTGCAAAGAGAAGAAGAATGTTTACTGTACTTGCATCATTCTCTCAAACGTCTCATCTGACCTTGCTTGGTCTCCGCTAGCAGGTCACTCTGTTCAGGTAAACTTTCCCACACTAACTTCACACCACCACCTTCCTGATCCTTCCTGTTTGTCTCCTCCTCAGCTGCTACCGTCAATCCCCCGACGGAGCTTTGATCACCGACAAGAACCCACCTGTTGCCTTCCTCCACTGTTGTTCTGCTGCTTCTTTCGTACCATCTGCCGTCCCTGTGTCCGTCTCTCACTTGATCGTCTCTTAACTTTCCTGCCTGGTTGTTATGTGCTGCTGACAGACCAACCTAAAACTCTGACTAATCTCTGCCATGAGGTCCTTAATACACCAACAACTTATCATAATGTGAAGGTGAGATCTGTGTGTTACTCCAATCTATGATACTAGCAGCTAGTTTCTATACACAGAAACTCAAAAGCAGCTTTCACCCTTTACTCGGATCAAAACAAAGCTTTTAAGATACGCTGGGTTGCATAAGTAGAAGAAGAAAAGTGCACCTTTACCTTCCACATCCACTATTCTTCCTCTACTGGTCTCACATTCTGTATTCTTAAAGTTTGGTAATTTACAACTAGTGTGCTTCTCCTTTTACAAGCATCACTGGATTCCACCTTACTTATTTTTACATTATGACAATAAATGCAACTCATTTTCTCTTGCAGGAGCAGTCGAAAGAGCTGCAATAGCATACGCAGCATTAAAACTAGTTTTGAACGTGGGCTCTGCAATGCAGGTGTGCACACAGCCCACAAATATGTGATGAAAGGCCTTACTGAGAGCCGAGACCCTATCTGACCCATGGTGAGCCCCCCTACCCCTTCGCTCTCTTGCACTCTCGCCCCACCTACCCCTCGCACTCTTTTTCCCTCTCTCCTGTCAGCTCATAGCGAGGAGGGGGCTGCCACACAGAGGGAGGGTAAAATAAGCAAGGTAGAGAAAGAAGAGAGTGGAGGGTAAAAAAAAAAAAGAAATGACAGAAAATAGAAAGAAATAACAGAGAGTGGAAGTGCTGTGACGTGCAGCTGTGGCCGAGTGTCTCCTCACGCAGGCGCTCACACACCCCCTCCAGCACCCCGACCCCTGACACAAATGTGACACCCCAGCTGCCAACCACTGCCCCCACCGAATCCCCACCCATACCACCAACCCTCACCCCCCAAACTACAGCATTACCATATGTATGGCTCCCCTCGCCCCTGATTATGCTAATCACCTGTCCGGCCCCTGCAGCCCCTAAAATGGGTGTATTTAGCAGTCGGCTGGCTCCCAATGCAGCTTCCCCTGGGCCCGAGGTGTACATTCACACACTCCTCAATGGGCAGATTCTTCCACGTTGCTGCCTTCATTCAGGTCCCTCTCTCCCCTACCAACCCCCCAACGTCCACCCAAAAAAAAAAAAAATCCTATTCAATGCCAATGGATTCACAGAGCAGTGGAAAGAGTAGTTGGGGAAGAAAACGCTGACAGAAAGTCTGTGTTTGTAGCATGTGCATGCATGTGTGCAGCGGTGGTGCTTCAACTAAACATGATGTATTAATGCAAGCAAGCAGACACATGAGAGGCGACGCTACGGTCGATGCTGCACATTTTTGTGAGGTAAAATAAAATAAAAAATATAAAAAAATCGGGAAACATCTCATGATTGGGTCATCTAAAGAATCACTGTGGAGAAAAAAAAAAGGAAAAGTCTCATCCTGTTTCTCCTGTCAGTGCCCGTCAAATTCAAGCCAGGTGAGCCCCCTCTCCCCCCCGCCGCTGCATTTACAGCCTTGTGATTGGCCCGCGGCCCAGCCATAACAGACCGTGACATGAGCCTGAACAGCCAATCTCAACCAGCCATCTCTTTGTCATTTCCTGTAAAGATGGCCCGTGATTCCAGGTATCCCGAAATCACACATTCCAACGTGTGAAAAAGAGGACACAGAAAAGGGAGAGTGTGAATGGGAAGGAAGGAGAGAGGAATCGGGTTTCTTTTCTCAGGTGCTTCATTCATGCGTGAAAACTTTCTACGGTTACCTCATCACTCACATGATCGATATCTGTGCCAATATGATGCACAAGGATCGGTGCCCAAACCAAGACTTTTTTATGCCTAAACCTAAAACTGACCCTAAAACCCATCATTGTTTTTATCCACTTGAGGTCACCGCCACAAACTTTAAACACAACACTGACATAATAACACTTTGTAAATTAATAAAACAGTGCCTTTGGAATTGCATTTCTGGCTTCTGACTTGCTTGCATCCAGACAGAAGTTAGCCCATGGCATACAACAACACAGTGGGCTGTGCTGCTTCAGACACTGGTGAGACATGAAATATGATCCAGGAAGTCCAGTTTAGGTCACATTTTCAAGCTTTAAAGCTTCTCAGATCCCACGATGCAGCACGATGGCTTAAGACAGGAGACGGCGATGTGTTATCGAGGCAGCAACTTTTCTTTATATCATCAGTGGTTGGGTGGTATAGATGCTGGTGTTACAAAGGTTGTAGATGATTGTGGTGAAAGAGGAACCAATTTTAACTTTTGTACCAAGACTCAAATTAATTAGAGAGCTTTGTTTTTCTTGGTACACAGAGATAAAGCCAGTTTAAACGCAACCCAACTCTCCTTTTAGCTCTGTTTTGATCTCCACCAACATCTTTTTGTGAATTTTCTGTTTGGTGCGAGAGCGGTTTTGAATGCAAACAACAGCGAGAATGACCCAAAAAGGGTAAAGCAGTTTAAAAACTGTAAAATGATGAGTTAGGATGATAAAGTCTCCAAGGAGTTGAGGGGAAGTGCAGAGCTGGGTGATTATTATCTTAATGTGTCACTTGGAACGACAGTTTTTTGAATTACACGTAGTCATTTAGAACAAAATTCAAATAAATCCATGATCCCTGACTGAGTATAAAAAGAAACATCCAGGAGAACTTTCGCACTGATTGTAAGAATATTACGGTGAAAGTTTACTAAAGTTTGGAGACCTTCAGTCAAGTCATTGTTATTTCCTATGCTGGGTTTGTTATCATGCATTTAAACACAGGACAGGATGTGCAGGCAGCTACTTTTCTCACTGTAAGCAGCCCAGGACGAAAAAAAAAAAAAGTTGGATGTGAATATTCAAACAGAAAAACCAGAGGACAATGCAAGAAAAAAAAAAAAAACATGACACCAATCAAGCCTTTAGCTGTAGTAACACCCAGCCTGTTGGGTCACAAGCAGGTCCCCATGTCCTAACGCTTCAGTCAGACTTGCAGGGAGGTCCAAGTACAAGAGACTATTTCCCTCTGACGCATACCGACTCAACCCGGAGCTCCAAACCTCTCAATCATCTGCGAGAGGAAATGTTATCTCGGTATCTTTATGCCTCGCGTGTGCATATGTGGTACTTGTGTAACTGCGATCGTTGCCAGATTCTATGACGACGTGCGGCAGGAATTGCAATGAACTATACGGCTACGTATGTAAATGCGGTGTGCCAGAGGGGATGAGAGGGGGAAAAAAAAAATCCAAAAAGACACACACACACACACACACATATGCACAATGTTTGCAAGAAAATTTCTCTGCTCTGCAAGTCTGAGAAGCGTCAATCCACACCCCAATCTCTCTTGCTAGTGTACGGTAGGCACCGCAGCCAAAACACAAACACACTACCGCTACTATACTCCTGCTTCTTCCCCTCGCTCTGTCTCCCCTCCAACACACACACACACACACACACACACACTCTCCCTCTGCTGTTTTGTACTTTCTCCACCCTTCTGGCAGTCAGCGCTGCGAGGGAGGGAAGAGAGGAAAAGGGGAAGAGGGGAGGGATGGGGATGGGGAGGGAAAGGGAAGGAGGGAGGCCAGACCACCCTGCTCTCATGGCAGGGCTGAGTGTTTACATTGCCGTGGCTCACTCTGTAATACATCTGGCATTCTGAGGCCACTCTCTCCAGCCAGGGACGGGGGAGTGGTGGTGGTGGTGGGGGGAGGCAGGAGAGAGGGGTGGGGAGGTAAGAAGAAGGAGGCTCGGGTAAAGAGAGAGACCTTTCTGGCAGAGAGGAAAAGAGAGGGATCGAGGAGAGAGAGAGAGGGAAGGAGGTAGAAGCAGGAGGGGCGGGAGGGTAATTCTCTCCGCAGTCTCCTGTGGTCGGTCATTCGCAGGGCTCTGGTTTTTGAATAAGAGCGCCTGAAAGAATGCAAAATGTAAACAGAGAGCTCGGAGGCATCTCAGGATGTTGTTTGTGAATGGGAGCAGCGCCGCACTGCACCGACGCGCGGTGGCCGAAAAAAAAGTTTAAATGTTATTTCATATTTACTTTCGCCAGGTAATATACACGAAGCTGTTTTTGCCGGAGAGCGAGCGAGCTTGAGAAAACAGCGCTGTAAGTCTGTGTACAGTACCAGAGGCGCAATGTTTCCCCACACTAAATCCCTCACCAGCTCGCCTGCACTTTTCATCAACTCGTAAAGTTTAACACAACACGCTGGAATGTTATTCCTCATGCAGGAGGTTTAATCCTGTTTGTAGTGAACTGATGAACGCGGAAACTTAATTGAGTCCAGTTTTGGAGGGAGCGAGCGTGCACGAGAGAGCGGGACGCACGAAGGCAGGAAAAGACTCCGTTGTATTCTGTGCTAACCAGGAAAAAAAAAAAAAAGACATTGGGTGTGGGTGCATTTGTGTGTTTGATTGCTTGCGGCTGCTGAATGAAAGCTGCTGGAGATAAAGTGTGAGGGACAGATTGGAAAGGAGAAGAAGGACGACAACAGAGGGAAATGGATGGATGAAGAGGAGAAAATAGAAGAGAGAAGCCCATCAAAATAGCCTGCCATGCCAACCCTGGTCAACCACCTACTCATTCATAGGAACCAAAGCCTCTCTGCATATATGTGTGTGTTTGTGTGCGCACATGCATGTATCGGGGCTCCCATACACATCAAAAGCCGAATAATTCAATCATGCAAACCGCAATCCTCTCGGTGGAGACGCCACATTCAGAGCACTCCTCCTACTCCTCCTCCTCCTCTTCCTCCTCCTCCTCGTCTTCGTCCACAAGAAAAGGGATGTCAAGGCTTCTTCCGCATGCACTCAACATTATACCGCTCGCTCCTCCGCTGCCATTACCAGCGAAACAACAAAACAACCACCGACTCTGTCAACTCAGCTCTTAATCACACCAGATACAAAACAGACATGCGAGGCGGGGAAAGGAGCTCGCTTTAGAAGAGACAAACAAAAAATAAAACTGATTTGGTCCTATCAGAGTGGATTCTGGGACCTTAAATCAGGCTCGGGATGCACAAACATAAATTTGGCACCGTTTTAACTGTTACCATATTGATTCAGAAATAAGCTGAAGGCAAAAAATAAAAAACATATCAGACGAAGAGACTGAATATTTAAGATTCTGGACTTTTTTTCACGTCACTCTCTTGTCTCATAGCATCAAAGCTGGAATAATGACACACACTAAATTGCAGTAATTCAAAGATTAAATAATACAAAAAGACATCAGATTCACTGCCCTCTGCTGGAGGAGAGATGTCAAAAGGTTAAAAAAAAAAAATCATAAGCTGAAATGCTGATTCCATGAGTAAACAATGCATTCTCTCCACGCAACACCTGGCTCGTAAGATGCGCTCATACGCCGACACATGGACATGCGCCGGACACAAACAGCGACCGGTGACAGCTGCGACTTCTGCTGCATATTCTACCACGTCCTCCTCCACCACCACCACCCCCCTCCACCCCGATGCTGTGAGTCTTCACTCTGCACCCGGGCCACAGGGTGAGTATCAGGTGAGGTTTTAAATAGCGGGGGCCTCTACGAGATGACCTCAGGGTCTCAGGGGTCTACCCCCGTGGCCCCTGGCCTCTACACTTATGCCCCACCAAGCCACCCCACCTCCAAGCAAAGCGCTCCGGGACCGAGGGCCTCCCCCTCCGTCTGTAGCCTTGAGACTACAACCATAACACCGCCCCCCCCATGCCCCGGTTCAGACCATAAATCTGGGGACCATAAACTCATTTCAACTTGAATCGCTTGTACATATCTCTGCAGAGCTCAACTCCAAGTCCGCGTACGATGAAAACAAAGTACATCCTCCGAATGCCACAGGCCCCCATCCTCTCTTTAGCGTGGGCTAAATCTTCGGGCTAACCGCAACTCAGCCCAGATTACAGTACAGCTCCAGCTCATCTGCTTCACCCCCAGTTTCAACTTCAACCCTTGCCCAGAGCTCAAGCTTCAAAAGCCCCATTTCCAAAACCGTTTTTTTTTTTTTACCTTCTCTACCCCCATCAACACAGCTCCGTAATCTGCAGCCCCTCTCTCTCTCTCTCTCTCTCAGAAACAAAGTGAAAGAGTGAGGGGCTGTCCTACAGGAAGGCCAATGTTTATGTGATACTGTTTTAATTAGAGGCAGGCAGTGCTCCTATTTTCTTTACAATTTGGCCTGTGTTTGCCTTAAGCTAGAATGCCAAGGGATGGCTCCGTTTTCCATCTGTAGCCAGGAGGAACCGTATAGGGGTCCTGTTCCTCTCCTCTCCGTCCCCGCTCCCCGAACGTGGCTTAGACTTAATCGCCGCAAGATCATCTAGAATCATCTGCAATTTGAAACCGAGGATGTATCTAAAGTCGAGCGCAAGCCAAAAGGCATGAGTTGGGACGTCGAGGGGGGAAGCACGGAGAGGGCTTCGAGCCACGTTTGTGTGTTGGGGAGATCAAGATAGGACGCCGCAATACTACAACTTCCGGTTTGGGGCTAATCATTTCCTCTGAGCGCCACAGTGGATATAAACACAGAGTTGGTCTGCAGAGTGGATGCCCCGAGTGCACGCTGGTATGTTTCTAGGTAGGGAAGCTTTAAAATATGTTACTATCATTCCCCTGTTTGGTTAGCAACGTCCAAACCCCCCCCATAGATCCTCAGAGGGTTTGACACAATCGCCTCTTTGTGCAAGCATGCGTCTCGCTCCCAATTGGTCTCTGTCACTTTGTCTAATAAACAGAACTTCCTGTGTCTGAGTATTTATAAACAGTGCTGAGTGAGCACTGTGTGAGAAGAGACAATCCCTGCGAAAGCTGCGGCACGTGACGGCGTGTAGAATAAACACACGGACCAGCTCCGGTGCGCAGCTAATGGTGGTCCTCCGCAGACCTCAGCTGCTTTTTGGCACCGCCAGACGAGCAGGTGACGAGAGACACGACACGAGATCACGAAAAAACGTAAACGCGGGCCCCGGCCAGCTCTGCAGCGACCGATGGATCTAATGCGAGCCGGCTGCATTGTATGTGTGCGTGCATCCACAGGCCACACAGCTTCCAGGCGGGGTCGTCCACGGGTCGCCTGCGGAGGGCAGTTCCAAATGAAACATAAACAGCCGCTCTGTCCTCTCCTCCTCTCTCCTCTTTTTCCTCTCGGACGATGGGCCAGTCCCCCAGCACGGCCCAACACAGCGTTCCACGGTCCAGGCAGAACTAATCTATCCCTCAGCTGTGCAGTCTAATCTAAACAAACAGATCTCTCCCTACCAACATCTGGAACCCCTCACGTACCGGGACCTAGGAAACCACCGCAGCCCTGTCTCTTAGACGCTGTCTGTGTGTGCAGGAGCAGGTCTCTGTGTATCCCTGTGAGCCAGTACGAGGCCAGGCTGTTAGACGTCTACCAGGGGTCACAAGCGCTACACGGGTGTCAGACGGGTTCACTGTGAAACTAGTCTCTGCCAAAAAAATGGTGAAAGTGAAAGACAAAGGAGTAGCAGAAGACCCAACTAAAAGCAAAGGCTATTTAGAGTTGGATTTGACGCAATACTGGTGCTGTTACATCAGAACTAACCGCACACGAGGGCAGGTGGATGCATTAAAACATCGAGTGAGAACTACCAAACACATGAGCAGAGTCGATCTCACACACACAAGACGTGTTTAGAATGACTGGAAAGACACACATCCTCACATCTGAGAAGCTGCAAACGGACTATGGTTGCTACACAATAAACTAAAGGCCATCTAAACTCTGGTTTTCAAACATTTATCACCAGTGGACTTTAAATGTGGTTATAAAAGGTTTGCTAGTTTGCTGTGTAATGAAGCAAAGCAGCTGTGGGCAGCTTGTTGAAATGTAAAATGGCAAAACGTATGAAAACCTCCATAGAAACTCCAAATGCAGCTCGATGCACTTATGTGCTGTATTAGGTTTCCCAAATGTTGTTAAATACATGTATTTTTCTGAACCTTCATGTGAGAAGGAGACAAAATAAACAGAGAATGTTACCAATGTTCATTTTTTGTCAAAAAATCCAAAAGATATTCAACTTATAATTAAATGACGCAGGGGAAAAACCATCAGTTAAAAAAACGGAGACTGATCCCAACAAATGTTTGATTATGATAAATAATCAACAGTTACTTCTTGGCTGATCAGTTCCCACAGCGTCAGGATGCGCTGATGATGATGATGATGATGGTAATGATAACGTTCGGTTTCACGCGGTGGCCCCGGCCGTGGCGTGGCATGTGAAAAGGGTGTGAAAACAGTGTGATCCTCTGAGCACAATCATGAGTCCTGGTGCTTGAAGAGGCTCCCCTCCGCCTAAAGTGCTGCCAACTGCGCCTGCGCCGCAGATTAGAAGAACACGCTGTCTGTCAGACCCCTGCAGCAGCACGCAAAGGAGAGAACAGCCAACCCGGGGAGGAGGTGGGGTGTTTGATCTGTGCGGGAATCAGTCTGCTTTAAAGCTTGATCTCATGAACTCTGCTTTTTTTTTCTTTTTAAACTTGAAAGAGGAAAGTCAAAAAGTGGAAAAAACAAACAACACAAGCTTCATAAATCTATGAGTAGAAAATATTTTGTTTCCCCTTTTTTTTTTAAGGACAAAAAAATACCTCGATTCAATTCCTCAACTGCACAATCTGCTCCTCCATTCATGACTCCTACAGCCGACTCCAGCCATAAGTGCAGGAATGCGGATCAAAGGGAAAGGAGGAAAAAAGCTCAGCCCCTTCCCCTTTACCCCCCCACAAGCACCACCCATATGCACAGCCGCTTTCTTCCCTTTTAAATTTTTCATTCTTGCTAAGTTGTTTCTGAACAAAAATCTCTAAAAAAATAAGGGAAAATAAAGAGAGAGAAAGAAACAAGTGGGCCATCCACCCCACAAACACGAGTTCCTGTCCTCACTCCGCTTTTTCCCTGCAGCCGGAGACAAATCTTTTTGGAAAGTTGAGAGCTGTCCAAAACGGGACCACACACAGTCTCTGAGCCTTCAACTGCTGGGGGCAGGCAGACACACACTCACTCACACACTCTCACAAAATGGCGGCTTTGACAAAAATTTCCTCTACCCCAAAAGCTGCTTATGAACTTAATTACAACCTTATTCGTGGGAGCAGCTACAGTCGCCTCGTGCACGTCTCGCGTGCGTGTGCGTTCGAGGCCGGCCTGAGAGAAGCCGGCGAGCACGTTGGGAAATATAAAATTATTTTCAAGTTTCTCTTGGACACTTGCCAGGACCTAAACAATAAACAATCCCCCCGATGTTGTTCAGCACCAGCAACCACCAAACCTCCCTTTTTCCTCCAATCCAGAACCGTTCCCTAAACGTGACACTGCATTGCTTCAAGACACATGCATTGAAATTTGCATCCAGAACAGTGATAATAAGTCAAGAGTTTCTTACCTTCTACCCAGAGTTTCTCCACGTCCGTTTCCAAATTAGCTGCCCGTAAGCCCACAGCGAAAGCTCCAAAAATCATGAGGCCCACAACCAAAAACTTTCCGCAGTTCTTTTGTATGTAACAGCCCAGCCTAAATAAAAGTCTCTGGAACTTCGCTCTCAGCCACAGAGGTGCTTTCCTCCCAGTCGCCTTCCCCTACGACAAGACAAGAGTCCTCATGTTACTGTCAGTCAAAACACACACACACACACAAAAAAGACACTGCACTTACCTGAGCAGGTGAAGCTGTAGAGAGAACATGCAGAGGAAATGACAAGCACTGGTGGTCCCATGTAAAAAAGCGTCTTCCTTATTTACACTACAGGCCCCTATGTGACCCAATAAACCACATCTGAGACTGCTATGATTCACCACAAATCGACCCAACATGAGGGCTGCCATCAAAATAATACATCGCTCTGCTAACCTTTTCAAAACCTACACATCTGTCCGCCGGGGAGAGGGGGGGTAGTGGTGGAGGTGGTGGTGGGAAGTGAGGGAGAGAGAGGGGGGGACCGCCTGGAAACCCACCGAGGACTCCCCAGAGCGAGAGCCGTGGGTTCTGTCATATCAGTAACACGTATAAAATGTAAACCTACACGCAAAAAGAAAAGATACCTTCCTCATCACCCGGCACTGACACGGCCTCTGTTGTCTCACAGTGATGAGTTATGATGAAGATCCACAATAACAAAAAAAAAAAAGAAGGGACATGTTTTGGTTTGGACCTCCAGAGCAGATGGAGGTAAATACATTTTTTAAAAAAGGAGATGATGACTGTCAAAACCACAATTACACACTTGGTGGGCTTCCCATAAGCATCCCCTGTGTGTTTGAATGACACTTTTAGATGTATTCATGACATAAAATAGCTTCTGGAGGGAAAAGTCCACACAAAAATAAAAAAAAAGAAGTGAAGCATTCTAGGAGGAGCAGGGTGATCCCCCACTGCACACATCAACCTGCGATATTAAATACCCTGAAAGGTTGCATGTGGTTAAAAAGCCACAAATACCACCACCACCACACACACTCCCCCACGTCCTGCTTTTTGCAGCCCGTGTGTTCCGGCCTGCGTGGGGAGCGGAGGAGCCATCACAGGGGAGACTCACAATATTTGTGAACGGAAGAGGGCAGCCACATGGATTTTTTTTTTCTTTCCTCCTACTTTTACGCGAGTCACACAAGGTTAGATAGTGTCACACAAACACTCCAGCCTTTCCTCTGGATGTTATGAAACAGTCGCTGCTGCTGCTGCCTCCTCTGCTGAAGCTGCTGCTGCGGATGAAGGCTGCATGTTTTGTCTCAGACCGTTAGTTTGGAGATGCGTAAAGAACAATCGAGTGGCTGTGTTGGGGGGGAAATACGAACCTACAACTCGCCTCCTCCGAAAAGCAGACACCGGCTGCACAGGATAGGGGTGGGGGGAAATGAAATAGCAAGAAAACGCCTCTACAACCTTGCCTTTACCCCCGGGTCCCCCCTCTTTGCCCCGTTACCTAGCAGCGACTGGACATAGTTTGGCCACTTTTTTTTTTTTTCGACCACAATGAAAAGCAAGGACCACGGAGCCGGTTAAGATGAGAAATAAGCACCTCTGTGATTTGCTCCAAAGCAAAGCCCGCATCGCAGTAGCTCGGCCGCTGCAAATACTCCAAATCCAGCGGTGTGCTGCGGGTATAGTCCCCCCTGTTCCTCCGCGTTATCCTCGGCCGATCGGGGTCTCTGTTTTCCTGCTCGGAGGGCGCATTAGCAGCCGAGGCCATGTTGCGGGGACTGCGAGATGGTAACCGTTTCCCACTTTATAGTGTTTCCCCGAAAGCGTGTAGCGATATCCCAAGGCAACAGAGTTTCACTCTCGGAGATCTCACACCCGTGAAGTAGGACTTCATACTCCTGTTGGAGACGGCGAGTCAAAGTCTGCGCCTTCCATCCCAACATTTCGTGATCCGGAGGTCTCCGCCGCTTTCACCGCATTCACCGTGTCTCTTAAAAAAAATTAAAAAATTAAGTTTCTCTCAAAAAGCGAGGCGCGCAAAGTGATTCCCATACACGAGTCGTCGGGTGAGAAACCTCGATGGTCGTAGCATTCTGGTGAGATCTATGTGGTCTTCCCCTGGGCCGCGCGTCACGGCCAACTCTGAGATTCAATAGAAGAGGAGAAAAAGACCTCTCTCCATTTGGAGGCAGAGAAGGAGGAGGGGTGAAAAGAGGAGGAAAAAAAAGAAAAAGACTCGAGATCCCGCCTCTGGGGCTGTCAGATCGCAGGACTTTCTTGCATCTGATTGGTTCCAGAAGGGCAAAAATTACTCAGCAAACACGACTATTATTAGCTGCTTAGCAACAGCTCACTAAAGTAGAGAGACCACCCAGGCAGACAGACCTCATGTGTGCATCTCCAACTTCAGGGGAGGCTCGCTGAGAGCCGAACCCCTCGGTGCGTTTTGGGTTTCCACGCCGCGTTCCGTCGCTAGAAAGAAGCGTTTCCCGGAGAGGAGCCGGAGTCGGCGGCGAGGTAGCCGGTCTGCGCGTCCATAGGTGGCCGAGGAATGCCAGAACGAAAGTTTTTAACTTTGTTTTTTTTCCTTTTTTTTTTTTTTTTTTTTCTACCGCCACCACGATGGTGGTAGTTGAGCCTCAAATTACAGTGGTTGAAGGGGAGGGCCCAGAGCAGACTATAGTGTCGTTACATGTCAGCCCCACTGAAGCACACAGGCTGGTGTTTAGAGGTTTAAAAGTGTAGTTCTGTGCCTTCCAACAAGAGGCAGACAATAAATACATTAATATTATGGCCCCAAGGATCAAACAGGCTTATGCAGCTCAGATGACAGCATTATTCTCCAAACACACCCCACTCCCAAGATAACATGTAATTTTGACAAATAATACATTTTAACAAAACCTGGATAAAATGTTGACCTTTTGAAAATTACAATGCTTTAAATACTTATAATTTATGCATGGGGATACCTATTTAGAGCCGGTTTCATCATCCACCCTCCTATTACTTAGTGTACAATATAATACAGATCTAAATCAACCTCATATTTCACATCCAGCTGCTTAGACAAACACGCACACGGTGAGTTTTACGCATTTAAGTTTAAACACCCAATATGGATGCGCTTTTACGCACATTCGTCAGTACACGAGTGAGCTTTTTTTTTAAAATAGTGGACGAAATAAACACACAGCCAAGGCTTTAAAGGCTTACATTACACGTTCCAAACCTGTTCCCCTAATACCTTGCTGCTTATCTTTAAACCATAAACTTCCCAAGAATAAAACAATCCAAACATTGCCCTGGTGGTAATTAACCCGCGCAGCCACCGGATGTATGAGCAGCCTGCGCTTCACACCTGAGACATCTGAGCTCAGCAGCGGCTCGTCTGGCTGCCAGCCGCTCACTTACCATCTTCAGTCCAGGTGGGGAGAACTCCGAGAACAAATCCGTGATATCCGCCCCCCGCCGAGAGCGACACGACTCAGTTATGATGAAGATAAAAAGAGCTGATTTAGTGTCGTGAGGGAGGAAAAGGACGCATCATAATCCGTCTTGGTCACAGTCATCGTGTTCTGCGTCAGAAAAAGGTTCACTCACAATTACATGGCTGCTCCTTTCTGGCCACGTGGGTGGTCCAGTGTTCTCTCCATAGGCAGGAGCCTCTTGTCTGTCACGTGAGTAACCCCAAAATTGTAAACTGTACCAACCCATGCACAGCAGCTTCTCCTGTCTCAGGCTATGACATGCACTTAGAGGGGAATAAAAAGAGCAGAGTCAACGTGTTGTGGCTGCTGTTGAGGACACACCTGTACATGCACAGGTGCCCTCTTCAATGCATTCATGCTAATACACACATTTTTTGTGTTTAAGGGATGCACATTGGCTCAGACATACAAAGCAGCCTTTGTTTTAATACTGCACACAGATGCACACAAGTAGGCCTGCACTCAAACATGTCCGCTCAATCATATATCAAACTCACGGATGAACTACTCTGAAAAATGAGACGTATTTTGCTTATTACTGTCCGTCTTAATGTCATTTTTGGAGCAAATCTAATTTTAGTACTTCCTTATTTGCTCAACAGTCTAAATTATTCCTCTGTTTGAAGTGACCCCACCCTGTTTAAAAGAGTCTTCCCAAAAAGCTCAGAAGATGTTTAATAAAAGTTTTTTTTATCCATTCACTCCCATCAACATTTAGATTTTCTTTGGAATCAGAACGAAGGCTGGGTGTGGTGGAGACCACCACCTCGACTGCAACAATAATATCACTTCACCGGCATCAGATAACCCTGGAGTGGTGTTTGAGTGGAAGGGGGGGGAATAAAAAAAAGCATCCAAGGGGGAGCAAAGTTAGGCTGCAATGCCCCCTAATGCCCCTGAATAGAACCAGGCCTGTCTCTGTGGAACGAGCCCTTATAGGAGGCAGGAGTCGTAACTGCTGCACCGTATCTGCGCTAGACGTGTTCAGGCTGTTGTCATGACAGTAACGCTGCAGGACTCCATCAAAGTGCCGCAGGTCATCGTGGAAAACGCTCCTCCGCTTCGAATACTGTAGTGTGGAGGCTGTAAAGATATGCCAGTAAAAATGCTCTGGGAGATTATATTGCAAGCATCTGTGTGAACTAATGAAATACGTATGCACATACGATGCCAAAACACCCTTGACCAAACATGAACATATTTCCTTTTTTTTTTCTTTTTCTTTTAAAGCAACAAGATATAAAATTTCCCAAGCTGCCCTGCTGCATGTTTGCAACTGCCTAAGCTTTACGTGAGGAAAATATAATGAATCAACCCATCGAGAAACATTAATTTGTTGTTCATCTGCAGTAGATGATATGTAGATCTATTGCAACACATTTGCAATCTTTTCCTGTATTCTTACAATCCCACAAACTCTAATTGTTGAACACATTTTGGTCGACTCTGATGGGACACGTGGATGTTAACTGTACTTCTGACTCTAAAAATTGCAAAATCTCATGCGTATTATGTTTTTAATCCAACACTTTGATCTAAATCGTAAACTCCTGGGGCCACGAAGAAAGACATAACATTAGGTCCACCTGTAAATCCTGCTTTTCCTGACTTTTAATGTTTTAACTTCTCATCTTGCTGCAGAGATAAACGGCTATTCATAAGAACTACACAACATCACTAATCGGTGTGGTTATAGGTGTAAGAAAGCACAGTTTAATTAACCACACAGGGTCAGAGGTGAAACAGGCTCGTGAACCGTGCTCGTCAGTCATCACAGGTTAAAAAAATAGCTGTTATATTCACTGTCAGAATTAAACTCCTTAGTCGTTGTTTTTTTGCCTCCAGGGATCCTGGTGGCAAACATTTGCCTTTCTGTCATCATTTACTTTTTATCCAGTCCTCTTCCATGCCACATGGATTTCTTAATGAGCAAAAGGAGATGAAATATTCATTTAGGAGCTGGAGGAATTGGGCATTGATCCAGGAATGACTTCATCAGCCAATCACCCTCTTTGACCCCTGGCAGGGCCCTTCACATCCCTCAAGGCTGCTCGCTGGCCAGCCGCCATGGGAAAAAGCGGAAAAACCTTGTTTAGCGCATGTGCCTATTTATGATTTGCAGGTGGATTACAGTTCAAAGCAGAAGTGTGCCAACGCGTTAGTATCCCTAATTCAAAACTCGAGTCTCCTTTTAGCCAGATTTGTTGTCAGGCTTGATGCAGGGATGTGTGGACTAACTTTGGACTCTCTCTAACTAGTTGCATTATTTTCTATATCGCTACAGTGAACAGCAACAGCATCCAACCATGCAACAAAAAAACGTCTCGCACAGTCTTACAGAATCAGCAGGCTGTACTCGGCTTAGTCGAGTACTCATGAATGGAGACTGTGGGGACAGCTGTGTTTGCCAGCCATCACGAGACGAGGTGCAGGAGTGGTGCAGCGCGATCAGGCAGCCACTCACGTTTCAAACCACTCACAGGAAAGTGCACTGAAAAAAAAAAGACAGACAGGAGGGAAAACAGCAGAATAAGAGAGTGAGGGAATGCAAACAAAGCACACCTCTTTATTGAAAACAAATGCACTCAAGATCCCAATTAAGTAAGAATGTCCTCTCTCCCTCTTTCTGTCTCTCCTTCATTCTACCAACAAAAAACAAAAAAAGGAAAGGGAGGAAAAAAGAAAAACAATGATATGGATGCCTGGGAGTGAGGGGTTCTTGGTGATCATGTGATGTGTTTCATTCACTGAGAGAGTTAGACTCTTTATAGAGCCCATGTGGTTTGGGCTGCGTAGTACTGATGGTAAGAAACATATATTGAACAACTGCGTTAGGTGTTCTTGGGAAGATGGCTTCTTGTGTGTCCTCGTCCGCATAAAGTTGAAACCGTAAATGTGTCACGTAGCTTCCACATTAAAGGATCCTTCTGATTTATTACAACTTGTTTTCTCAGTTTTTGCCCATTTTTTTTTGTTGATTGGTAGCAACAGCTTTGTAGTGACCCAGTTAAATGCTTAGATGTGGAAGCAGATGTCGAAAAAGGCAAACAATATGAGCCTTCAGGCAATCTCAGCGGTTTTGTATCCAGTTTAGCTAAATCTATTTGGAAGACAAAGCAGAGACAAATGTAAAAAAAGTATGACCTAAACTGTTTCTTGTGAGCATCTCCAAAGAGCAGCGTTCTGGTTCCACTTTGACCCTTGATGCTTCAAGAAACCAAAGTTTAACCTTCATGTCTGCTTTATTTGTTTAGATTTCTTCCTTACTTGTTCCAATCTCAGTCGCCTGAATGATAGTTTCCCCAATTTCTTGCTTTACCTCAATCAGATTTTCCATAACCTCTGAGAGCTGTCCAACTTCAGACCGGTTTCTCTCTCCGCTGCTGTCAGGTGTCGTTTCAGGATCGGATCAGTCCGACCCATCTCTACCAGAAGTTTGGCTTTGCATCCATCCAGAGTTTCTATACTCTGTTCCAGAAACGTTTCTGCCGTGTTTACATTGTGACTCCTCCTGTAAAATGTCACGATGAGGTCCCATCGCCAAAGACATGTACCGTCAATTTTTCCTGCGCGCACTTAAATAAGTTCATTTATTCAAGCCCTTAGTCTCTCCTCACTGAAATGTTGTCTTTTGGTTTAACGGCATAATGAAATTCTAAAGGAATCTGGCTAAAGTGTTGGCTTGTCTGTTTAAGTCAACCACTTCTCCTTGCATTCTTGTATTAGATAGTCCTTTGTGCATTTCCATCTGCAAGACTGGACATTTATATTTACAAGAGAATCCCTGTGTAGATGTACACTACTTTACATATTGGATGCCCCATACGAGTACCATTTCCAATATTTGTGCCAAGTCATAAACCTATCCCCTCCTCCTCCACCTTGAACCCAGCAACTGGCTCACACCCCCCCACTCTTGGTCCACCATGGCTGCCTGTGAAGCAGTAGGGGCTGTGTGCACAGCGAGAGCCTGCTGGGATGTTTATGTTTCAGCTCAAGATTGTCTTCAATCATACACGGAGCTGTTTGACAGGTTGCAGCACCGCCTGGCCTCTGTTTACCTCTCGCAATTTCTGAAAGGCTTTGTATGCACAATCAGAGCAGCTCCGAAAGGATCCAAGAGACCAATTCCACCGTTCTCCATCGAGCAGCAACGCAGAGCGCAAACACATCATAACAAGATACAGAAAGCACATGTGTTGGACCGTCTTAATCAGAAAAGGTACGAAAGCAGGCCAGATTCGTTTTGAAATCATGTTTGGTTCTGAGCTGAACACACGATTTCGTGCAATCAAACCGATGCTGCAGAGAAACGAGGATTTGCTGAGAGTGAGGGCATTTCCCCAAGAGTTAAAGGATTAGGTTTTTAAGTTTTCAGATGATGAGTTTGTTTTATTTGATCAATCGTAGCATTTTTTTTTTTACATATTCACATCTTAGTGGCCATGTTTTTTTGTTTTTTGATGAAACAAGATGTGTGAAAACAGAGAAATGAGAGGAAAAGTAAACCTGACAGAAAGTGTGTGACTGCACATGAAAAACTACATTTTAGATGAATACTGATTTGGATTCGAGCGCTTTTATTTGAGAACTTTTACATCCTACTGGTCTCATTTGGACTCTGTGCAGCGGTCCACTTTGCTATTCGGCCAACATGCGCTTTGAGATCTGGGATAGACAATGTTGGAGCTGGCAGATATTTAGACAAGGCAGAGGTCTGTTCTGCAGAACTGGCCTGAGAAGCTGTAATTTTTGGAAGCGAGCTCAGCCTCCAATGTTAACAGGAAACGTGTGCTGCTCTGAATGTATACACATGGCCTCAACAAATAAGCAGTATAATACAATATCAACCCTGTGGCTCCGTAGAAAGATGGGGCTCGAAAAAAGAAGGAAAGTGAGACAGCCCGAAATAGGCAGAGAGAGAGAGCAGTCAAACAGATGGACACAACAAATTCATTTTTTCTAAATTGTGTAGAGAAAGAGAGGAAATTTTGACTCACAGGCAGGCATTCGCAAACAAATATATTTGTTGTAAGTTCTAACATCTGCACTCCTGCACATAGTCACCTTGGTGGAAGGTTTGCTTGCTTCCATTTGAACTGAGGTGGGTCTCTGTGGGAGGCCCGCTGGAAAAAGTGACACATTTAAAGGTAAGAACCTAATAAGCTGTCCAGACCTCTGTTTACTCACCCAGACCTCCTGTTCGGTCGAGTCTTAACAACAGCGGGAACTGTTACCTTCCTCAATGGAATTCAGGCTCATAAACAGGCAGCATCAACCTTCATTAGGTGAAATTATTCCTGCAGCACCAGAGCGTGGATGCGTGCTTTTGTGTTCCTTAATGAATCCACTAAAATATCTCCTCCATTATAATGTTCCAGAGTCAATTTATCATAACTTTCTTCTTTAGGTATTCAAACAAAGACACAGTCTGTGCTGCGTCTTGGACCGCTTCCTTTCACGGGTGGATGTTTACAGTTTCAGGCTGAGAGCTGTATTAATGAGGATGAAATGGTATTTAGCTGCGTTAGGAATACCGGAGCACTACAGAGGTGTGCCTAATAGCATAATAAACCTGTAATTACAGGATTTTGTGTCAGTTTTGCTGAGGAACACGAGGTGCGCTTTGAAATTGAAATTCCATCTCCGTGACACATTTAGAACCACATGATAGAAAGAAAGCGTCTGTATATTGTTTTGGTTTTAGATTAAAGGCATTATACATCCATCCATCATCTATACACCGCTTAATCCTCACTAGGGTCCATCACAGGGCTACACTTAGAGACAGACAACCAAGCACACTCACATTCACACCTACGGACATTTTAGAATCACCGATTAACCTCAACATATTTTTGGACTGTGGGAGGAAGCCGGAGAACCCTGAGAGAACCCACGCTGCACGGGGAGAACATGGAGACTCCACACAGAAAGATCCTGGGTGTCCTCATCGGGATGTGAACTGGCGATCTTCTTGCTGCGAGGCGACGATGCTAACCACCAGCCTGGCATTATACATAAAAGTAAAACCTAAATGAATACATCCAGAGCATCTCTTTTAATTTTACTCACACTGGCGTTGCACAACTGTTGCCTCGCAGCAAGAAGGTCGCCGGTTCGCGTCCCGGTGAGGGCACCGGAATCTTTCTGCGTGGAGTTTGCATGTTCTCCCCGTGCAGCGTGGGTTCTCTCCGGGTTCTCCGGCTTCCCCCCACAAGGTGGGATAGGCTCCAGCCCCCCCGCGACCCTAGTGAGGATTAAGCGGTGTATAGATAATGGATGGATGGTGCTGCACAAAACAAAATAACCTTATATTGTTCTGAAATCAACTTTAAAATGTCTATATTAAAATTACTGTAAAGACTAAAAGTGTTTAAACTATATTTCTGGTTTGGTCATGCTGGTGTTTGGCAACAATATTAGAAACTAACCTCAGACGCTGAGGAAAAAGTGACCAATAAAAAGTATTTCACTTACTGACAAGCCAGTACACAGCGGACCAAGTTCGACAGCTCGTGATTGAAAGTTCCTCCGACACAAACAGCTCTCTCATTACAAAGATTGGGATGTTTTTTAAAACTTTTAATTACGACGCCGTTTGCATCAGTCGTGTTGGAATTTGGGCATTCTGACAAAATGACAATATTTCTGCTGGAAACTGCGCTTTTGTGGAGTCACAGCGGAGTCACAGATTGTTTCGTCCATCGCAACACTTTAGAAAAAAAAAAAAGAGAGCTAATGAGGACACATGAGCCTTGAAATGTTGAAACTTGGATCCGTTTGTATAAATTGTTGCTCCCTGGTCGAAACATGTCGATACGACGAGGGATTTTTCTTCACGGTCACAGATCTTATCCAAGTTGTTTCTGAGCCTCACTTTCACAAGCGTGGTGCTCGTTCATATTCCCCTTATTACGCCTATGGAGCAGAGAGAAAGGGGGGAATAAACAAGTGGAAGAGAGACAGGTAGTAGAGGGATGGGGGGATAGGTTTCATGCATTTCTATATATCATGATCGAATATGTTTACACCTGCACTGTGTGTGTGTCTTCTGGCTCATCAACATGCCATCACAGTCCTCATCTGCTTGTTTTCCCCACAGTGCCATGAGGTCATAGCTTAAGTGGCCAATTAAGCCAAACAGTTCAATCTAGGACGTCTCCACTGATCGCAAGAGCAGGATGAGGAGTTTGCAACATCTATGAAGAAAGGATTATAACACCAGGCTACTTTATCCTCTTTATATTAACATCTAATGTGCATTTTTTTTGGTGTATAGCCGTGTGCATTTCTGATTCACATCTTAGTGCATCGAGGCTGTTTTGGTTAAATGTCTAGTGGGCTTGCTGTGAGGTCTGACTCGAGCAGAGGAAAATAGCTGTCATAATTACCCGAGACTGTATCTCGCAGCTAAAATCCCTGTTTCCTAATTACCGCCTGCTAACAATCTTGCTAATTTATGCGTATTGGTCAAGATGTGGGCACCCTCCTCTATAACTCTCCAGCCAAAATTGTTAGTGGTAAACATTCAATCATGATCTCTGCTGAGAACAGCTTCGCGTGAAGCTACGGAAACGACAGCTTTTCTGTTTTTCCTCAGCGAGAAACTCGTGCAGCCAAGCCAGGTGTGCATGAATATGTAGAGAGGTGATAGTGATAAAAATGAGATTAAAGAAGGATAGAGGTTGTAACAGCCAGAAAGTCGGCATGCGGAGTGAAAGAGGGACTGGCTTGACATTTCCAAATGGAATGGTTGAATATAAACACAGCTGGATGAGAGTATTTATTGGCTGCATTTTAATTATTGCTTTGCCTTTTCCATAGACTGCCAAAGATTGTTATGTATACATAGAAAGTGCTGCTGACAGCTCATCTAAAGTCAGCCTGGCTTTTTTTTTTTTTTGCAGAGAAGGTGCGAGCGCAGAAGTCTTGGAACTTCTGAGGAATTCATCTGCTCAATTCAAAAGCAGCATTGTTTGGGATTTTCATAGTGAAGTCGAGTGGGATGTGGTTAGCGCTCTGTACTTGTCTGTTGCAAACATCTATTCACATGCAGGACTGGATGTGGGGTTAAGGGATGAATTGTAACGCTTAAGTGCAATAAAAACTGATAAAGAATTAACATTTCAGAGCTGATATCGTACATTATGCTAGCAGCGATTGCAAGTTTGATTCTGCAGATAAACATGCATTCATCTGTCTTCTCACCACCATGCTGGTGTGTAGCACAGAAATGTCAAACAAAGTCACGGAAAGGCTTCGTTTTTTAAGAAAAAATGCAAAAAAAATTGCCTCACTTTTGGGTGAATAGCAGACTGAAAGCTTCTCAGTTTTATCTATAGCGAGGATCATAACGATGGAGAGCGTCGTCCCAAAACTTTTTCGAAATACAGTTTAGGAAATGTAGTTACTTCATCCAAATTACAGATGTTGTAGCATTCGTCTCTGTCCTCACATCATAACATTTTAATGGAAAACTCAACACAATGCGGAGACGCCCTGATCCCGACACACACACACACTGTGGAGCTGTACTGTATGTGTAAACAAGCTTTAAAGACACAAAAGCCCGGCAAAAAGACATAAAACACAATTGTCAATGATGGGTTGAACATGTTTGCAATTATGTAGTCATTTGGACAAAACAGAACTCTGGTTCACCAAAACAAGAAAAAGATGGAGATGAAGCGTGGTTGTTAACGGTCTGGATTGAGCTGTAAACTGAAGAGAAATATGTGCGCGCATAGCTCGTTTCTGCACGTGTGTGTGTGTGTGGAAAATAAGATCAAAAAAAGCACCATCACTGACGAAAAAAAAAAATTCTGATTGTAAATCCATTTTGTGAAGCATGTTGTTGAGTTGAGCGGTGGAAAAACAACGGTGCTCACAATAAGGATGCACATAAACTGCTTTTGAAGTTTGAGAATTGGTTAGATGTCAACCCGTTAACCCGTCAGTATTGCAAATAACTGGTAGTATTTCCTTGTTGCGCCCAGTGGTTAGCATTGGCTTCACTTTACACGCTAAATTAAAAGCCTGGTGAAGTCGTGATCGCCCTCAAATTGTGAAAGACAGATTGTTTTCTCTTTTTACTGTTTTACTTTAAAACTGCAAAGCTGCTCCATAAACTGTTGTGATGTTGGGCTGATTATAGCATTTTCCTGATTTCCAAAGCCCAAGGAGTCTTCTCGGTTACACAAAGGTGCACAGACACATGCATGCACCCCGAGGAGAGAGAGAGGAAATTGTACATCCGCTGTGAAGCAGAGGTCTTCCAGTAACTGTCAGTGACATCGGAATAAAGCGAGTGGCCTCACTTCATCTTTGTTTTGAGCGGTCATTTCAAAAGAGGTCATGCATGACTTTAAAGGAAATCCAGGAGGCCTAATCACACACGTTTGGCTCTGACGCACACACAAAGTCGCACACGACATAGACCGATGATCAAAAGTGTAGTTGTGTTCCCACCTGAACCAAGGGGATTCTCACACACACACACTTCAAAAACAAAACATATTTGCGCTCGCACACGGACAGTTACACATGCCCGACATACCACAGCACCGCTCACACAGATACATGAGTCACTCAAACTGTCCGCCGCTGACAACTGATCAGAGGCCGCCCGCACACACGTTTCAAACACACACACCCTGACTCCCCCATGACTTCGCCGACCTTTGACTTTAGGTGAAGGGGGTTGTTGTCTGATGGTGTGGATTCATTCTCCGTGTGTGAGGTCATTTCCTGCCCCGAGTGACTGAGGGGGACCAAAGGAGCTAAATTGGTTGACCTCGAATCGCGGTGCAGTCGGGAGGAGGGGGGACGACAAAAAGCAGCAGGGCAACACAATATTTTGTAATATGTGGAGTATTTATTTTAGTCCTCTCATGCTGGTTATGAATTTGCGTGTCTTGGCCACAGCCTTACTTGTGTAACCTTCAGGGAAGCAACAGGGACAACTGATGACCGCATTAAATCAGAAAGTTCAGCTTGATTCAGTCAATAACGATCATCTCTCCGTCCTCTTGAGAGAAGGTGACATTGCGGGAAGTGGTGTCCTCTCTATACTTCTGACTGTCACTCAGAGATTCCTGCTGCACTTTTTCTCCGGCGTAAACAAGTGGTCTCACACAAGCATCACCGCTGCTGCACTGATGCCATAAACCATGGCAATGAGTGGCGTTTTCTCACAAACAGAGCCTTTAGCACGACCAAACCAAAATCCTCTTTGTTTGCAGTTTGTGTCAGAGAGAGAGAGAGAGTCTGTGTATATAGATCCAAGGGGAGAGGAGGAGGAGGAGGAGGAGGAGGAAGGGCCAAAAAAAAAAAAGAGGAATCTGCTCTGAGCAGCATTTGTAAACAAGACAAACATAATCAGCATCTCAGGAGCCACATCTGGCTCTGGTCGAGCCGGGCCTGGACTCTGATTGAGGGACCCTACAGTTGTTTTGTTGCATGCCACAGGAGGAAAACAAAACGGATATGGTATGTGAAGCATTGCCATTTTGTCAGATGTCTAAATACAGAAAGCTTCATCACCTGCCACAATACTGCCATCCATATGTTGTGTGTATTAAAGTGGACGTTGGCAAAGACGGAGCTCAAGTTTTCCATTTAACCCTCATGTCAGACACCTAAACAGTCGGTTCTGAAAGCAACAGGGAGAAAACAGGCTATTCAGGGGACATTTTTGCATCACATTGGGTTATAGGAAATCAATTTGCAGAAAATGTTTAATTCGATTGAAGCAGAACAGTCATTTTTTACATAAATGTGTGCCCTGGTGTAATAGATGATAAAATGAATCCAAAACTAAATGGTGATTTCACAGACACAGACAACATTTAGAGAGGTTTTATTTGAATATAGTAGCATTTCCCACAATCCTTCAGTGCCATGCCACGCCTCTTTTAGTCTAGTGGTGAGTGTGTGTGTGTGTGTGTGTGTGTGCGCGACTGCATTTGCTGTATGTGTATGCATGGAAGGTGGGAGGGACGGGTTTATTTTATTTTTTAAATATTGTAATGTTTATAAATGATGTCATGTTTTTAGAATAGAATAAAACTTTATTGATCCCTTCGGTGTAAACCTCAGGGAAATTGTTGTGCTAGAAAAACAACACAACACCAACACAACATCAGCAACAACAGTAACAAATGCTTTTTAAATGCTTTGTTGTGTTTAAATGCTGTAAAGCACTTTGTGTTGTTGTTGTTGTTGTACATGAAAAGTGCTATATAAATAAAATTTAAATAAAGTCGAAAAAAGTTGTACATTTTAAGTTTTGCATGGCTTCGTCAGAAGGAAAACCATCGCACATCTTAACAAGTTCTAAAAAGAAACGTGAGCCCACATACGTGAATGAATTTGCATCTATCTTATGTACGACAAGCAGAACAACGTTTGATTTTATCCAAGAAGCTTCATCATCTGTGAACAACTGAGATAAATTCCTTCAAACTTTTGCACTTCTGGTACTTCTACATGTCGCTTTGAGGTGTTGGATACTGTTGGCTCCTTCCATTAGATCTTCATATCTTTTCCCGTTTCTTTCATCTTTGCATAATATTATTTTGCATTTTTTGTTTTCATATCTTGTTAAAATTTGAACAAGACCATTGCAGTCAGCGGTGACATTATCATTTATAAAATACTGGGAGAATGTTGAGTTTAATGCATTTGTGAGGCAACAAAAAGCACATTTCTGTAGTGGATATGTTTGTACCATTACTCATGCAACATAGTAGTAACTTCTGCAAGTTTCTTTTTTCCCATCTACTTTTAGAGGTATGGTTGAACAAAAAAACACCCTTTAAAGAGAAATGAAACAGAACAGAACTTCAATTAAATGTCTCACCATAAAAAAAAAGAACCCCAGTGAATATCAGATAGGGCTTCTGGCTTGTATTTAGCAGACGTCGTGAAGTCACAGCGTATACACGGAGCGCAGTTACAGCTCTCCAGAACTCTGTGTAAAAACCATTGTGCTGCAAGGAGAGAGCCCCAAACATGCCCCAGGGGAACCTCCTCTTCTTCTTTTTATAGGAAAGGCCTTGATTCATAGAGACAAACCAAGCCATCATTATATTTAACAGAGTATCATAAACATTCCTGCATGCTGGATAGAAATGGTAAATGCGTCTGGTTGGATGGACGGGTGAGTAAACACGGCGATGTGACCTTGCAACACACACACAGGTCTCCCATGCAGGCACACCTGTATGAATAGGCGGGAATGCACCTTGGGCTACGAACTAGCCTTGTAAAACAACACTCTGTCCCTCTCTGTGTTATGGGGAAAAAAGGAGTGTAGCACAGCATGAGTCTGATATTGTGGTCTGTTCGACGGTATCTGATGCAGTTTTTATTTTCACAACCACTTGAGTTGAGTTCAGGGACATTTCTTCATTTAGAAGAATTAATAAAAAAAACATCCAACAGCTAAAGATTTAACCACCACTTGTTCAATATTTCAGTGTTAGCTGTGACATAACCTCACTTAGTCGTGTATTTTATGATTTAAGTGCAAGATAAGTAAAAGAACATCAATTTAGTCTCTGTTTAAGTTAAATTACCTTCAATTTCCACTTAAATGAGGAAATCAGGTCGGCTAAATCTGTGCTCTCTTCTAAGACACTTCTTAAAACACATTTTTATCGGAGAGCTTTTCCTGATTTTATTAAGTTTTAAGTTCTATGTTTTTTAGTTTCTTGCTTTTTGTGTGTGACTTTCTACTTTTATCAATTGTTCTGTATGCTTATTGCATTTTAATTTTAATTTATTTCACTGGAAAGCACTTTGTAACATTTGTTTTGAAAAGTGCTCTATAAATAAAGTATATTATTATTATTGTTGTTATTATTAAATTGCTCTCAAATACAAATCACATATAATAATTTTACACACCAGACTTCAATGCTATCAGCAAGGACATACAATCATATATTACTGAATAGTTTCCTAATATAACATGATGACAGATGTTGTTATGTTTGAAGTTTGTCTTACTTTATGTACAAATATATAAGTAGTAGTAAGTTTCACATCCTTACTAACCCTTGTAGGTTTAGGCAGCAACACCAGTTTGTTTAAAGTTTGGATAAAATTGTAGTTTTGGTCAAATGCTGACAAAACCTGTTGCATCTTAAGTCATCGCAAACATTATTTTGCTTTTAATGTCCATACACACCCATAAAAACATTTCATAGTGCTGTAGCCACTAAATGCAAAACTAATTTAATCAATATAAGGACCAGGAAGATCAAAATAACAGTTTAGCTTTCATTAATAACACATGCAGCTAGCCAGACACATTAATGAACAATATTTCCTCATTACAACACAGTCCTGCGACCTAAACCACAGCATAGGATCCTCTTGTTCCTGCTCTCTGATCTGTAGGAGCACACGAGAGTCCGGATACCATCAGACAGATACTGTCGGGATTACATGGATTTGTCACAATGACACAATGGATCATGATGAACTTCTAGCACAAACTACCAGTGGGGTCATTTTTGTAAGATCTCCTTCACTATTTTACTAGAAAATGTAATCCAGCCTTCAATATGTTTCTTTCAAAATGTATTTGCTGTTTTAAAGTCTGCTCCTGTAATAATACAAAATCACCACAAACTACAGCCTGATTCTGCATTGAGTTTATTCAACTGCTCTCTGGCACTTTCGATATTAAATTCAATTTGTTTAGACAGGTGTACATATTAAACAGTTTGCTGCGTTACCCAGGACGTTGCTAACGTTTAAGAGACATACACAATACTTATGCAGATAAGTCACTGACCCGTCCATCTCCACGGGTTACTGCAGTAAAAATGAGGCCCTGAGGGACCCCACCAAGGACCATAGAAGATGCCTGTGAGTTGTGTATAAAAGCGTTTTTAACAAGAGCACGTGCATGTGTATGTGTGCATGTTGCCTTCCCTTTATCTACCAGGCGCTCTCTTCTTCTTTGAGAAATCGCAGAACTGGCTACAAGGGTAACACTAAAATTAAAAACCCGTTGTGCAGCTCCTGGTAACACAATTCATGTCATGTGTGTATGCAGGAAGCAGCGGATTAGCGGCAGGATGAAAACCTGTTTTAAAAAGAATATTTAGAAAGCAGGCTTTGTG
>NW_007578072.1:267697-302969 GCF_000690725.1 Stegastes partitus | reverse complement strand
ATTATTTCTAGCTGTGCATCCTGCTTCCACTGGGGGCCGTGTTGGGGGGGCGGCGGCTAATGACCTCAACACATGCTGTAATTCTGAGAAACAACCTTGACTTAATAAACACTCCATGCATACATCAATGTTTGGCTGCAGACGCCCTAATCCTAACTGATTCTGCATGCATGTCAGGTTAATGTATTCGATTGACTTACCGTTGAAAGAGGTGCTGTATAGAATAGCAACAGTACACAAAAACTCGAGTGTTTTCCAAATGTTTAAGAGCTTTGTTCTGATGATGAATAAGAAATAATGTAATTTGTTACCTATGTGGAGCCACAGAACCTGTCCAAAAACACGCTGATAGCTTGGATGTGACACTCGGCACCGGATAAACTGTGTAAATCCCTAAACCAGATGCTAAATAACAAATCGCCAAGACTGACATCAGAGATGAAATATACATTGCTGCAGTGTGGATGTAGCCATTATAGTGCTTCTACAGAACCACAAATAAGACACAAGCAACAAACAGGCTTTGTTCTCAATAAACACTGGCTTGAAAAATCCTACAGTAACTAAAGCTGCGGTCGCCAGACTAGAAACATTCACCGATATCTTTAATCATCTCAATAGGACAAGTTTCAAAATGAATAAATAAATAAATGAAATCAAAAAAACCCTCTCCGTGTTCAGTTATGCAGCGGATGATGTATGCCTCAAATCTGGCTCTGAAATGGGTTTTTGTGTGTGTGTGTGTGTGTGTGTGTATATTTATATGCCAACATCTGTTCTCTGCCAGGTCGAAGGTGAAAAAAACCTGTGGTTCAGCGCTAACAGATGACTGATGGAGTCCAATCAGAGTCTTTATTTGAAGAAGGGTCCATGGCTCTCTGTATTTGGGGCACACGGCAGCCGACTCGTATGTAACCCAGTCCGTTCAGCACCAGACCTCCTCACTCTCTCTCTCTCTCTGCGAAGCGTCTAGACTCAGACACACACAACCCACATTTCACTGGAGGGAGACACAAAATATCTCTGGAAATGGTTTCAGGGTTTGAGGCCTCAGTCAGTGTTGATTTTAATTGAACACAAGTATGTGTGTGTTTGATGTATGTGGGCGTGTGTGTTCTGTTTGGATTCTTGAGCGAGTACATTTATGTGCCAGTGTGCTCCGCAGTTACACAAATCGTCAGGCTCTTCGAGGGGGATCGGGTCTTACGTACTGTGTGTACATATTGTTGATTTCATGTGTGCGTACACAGTAAATGCAGCTCGTCAACAGCGAGCACATCACACCCATTTTAGCATCTTTAAACGGGCTACTTGTCTCGTTAAGAATCCGTTTGGAAAGTTTATTACTGGCTTACAGAAGCCTCAAGGGTTTGGCTCCCTGTCTCATGCACCCAACTATTGTTTTAGGTCACTAAACACAACATCATTAAATGTACCAACAGTTAAGCTTTTTCTTATCATAGACCAAACCTACAGTATGGAACAGCCTCCCCTGAAATATTAAATATACATCTGTGAATTAGATGAGAAATTTCTAATGATCTGCGTCTTTAATGTTGCTTTAGGTTGACTTTTTATTGCCATGTCTATCTTATGGATTCTGAATTTGAAAGAATTTGTTTAGAAATGAATAAGCAGCACTTTCTTTTCTTGCTCTTGCAGTGCGTCTATGTGAATGACATGAAAATAAAAACGGCATTATTTATTCATTTGTTTATTTTAGTTTGTCTTGTGCAGTTTTGCTTATGTGCATCGTGGCAGTAATAACCAGCAAGAAGCATCATCCTCACCGATCATATTCCTCGCTTTAGTAAACTTTGTCCGCTTGCATTTGCACCTTTCCATTTCTGCTTGACGTGAATCTAAGCTACATGAACCCTATTCAAAAATAAGCTTATTGGACATCAGTAGTCAAAGAAAGACAATTTACAGTTTGCACATGCAGCGATAGATAAATCCATGACACAAGAATTGCATTGATGTCATGACTCTTGCAGTGAAATAGATAAATTGGTGAACCATGAATAGACAGCTTTCGAAAAGGTTGCATACCATTTAACATTCATACATCATGAGCACATAGTGTACAGTAAATAAAAGTATGTCTGTACAACATACGCTGCTTATTTCAGTACACTGATAACCAATTTATAATATTACAACATATAAAATCTATCATATGTTTCTGTTTTTGGAACGTTCACCTATGCCTTTGCCAAGCACACATGCCAGAATACACACAGGTGCACATGTTTTTGAAAATCCTATGACAATATGTGTCAGAGAGAAAAGGCTCCATTCTTCCTGGGTGATTGCCCGGTGAAAAGAACGCTGTCTGGCGGGCGAGCTGATATATTTGCAAATAACACAGTAATCTCCCCATGGCGGGCCAAACATGCCAGTGTTTGCTTGCTTATTCCACATAAAAGAACGGTTCGCTCATTCGTGCTCATACACAAGCAAAGGCAAACATTCCCTTTATTGTGCAGACTTCTCTCTTTCTCCCTCTTTTATTTTTTGCCCCCTTCTTCTCTGTGAGCCCAGGAAGGACGCACTCACCCCGGAACAAGCCTGGAGGTCTGCAGACCACACACAGAGCAGCGCGAGGATTCTCTTGCCTGGCTCTCTTTCTTTTTCTCTTTCCTTCCTTTCCTCCCTTCCTACCTCCTAGCTCATTCCCACTGTTTTATACATTCACTCGTGCAGCCTCGCTCCCTTTTTTCTTCTTCTCTCTCTCTTGCTCCCTTCCAACATTTCACCTTCTCTCTGGCCGGCCTGACCGAGACAGAGCAGGGGTTGTGCGCCCACTGTTGCGTGTCTTTATCTCCACTCTAGCAGTGTGTGTTTGTTTGAAAATGCTGATGTGAACTGCAGAGAGGATGGTCACTTAGTATGATATTTGTGCCTGTGAGACCACCCAGCCGGCCAGGCCAAGACACGGGGAGTTTGGGCTTTATTTTTCAACGCCTCCACTGTTCCCAGGGCCTCGGAACTGAATGAGATTAATCCTTCTCTGTCACCAGCGTGTGTGTTTAAGGCATAGCTTGGATAGTAGTCAGTTTTTGGAACATCCAGGTGAAAGACAGGATGTGCAAAACACAGTGTGCCTTTTTAGACGCTGAGAGAAAGAAGGCAAAGTGTGAGTCATGTGGATGAAAAGTCAACTGGTAAAGAAATACTGTAACAATTAAGCTAAAAGAAAAGATTCCCAATCAGGGTACAGGCGCTTCTGCAGATAGAGGTCATGTGATCTGAATTAAAACCCACATAAAACATACCCATGTGTCACTTTACAGTAGAAACAGGTTGCTAGAAGTTATGAATAGTTTAGTCAGCTTTATCCGACCTCTAATCCTGTATGCAAACTTGACCAAAATAATTTATTCACAATTCACTTATATGATAAAAAAGTGTTGCAGCAGTACAAGCTTTTCCAAAAGTGTTGTGTAAAATCTCAAATCCATTCAAAGGAACATATTTGGACCAAATGGGCACTTTAGCTCATCTACCAGAACCGTGAGAATACATCAAACAGTAGAAGATGAGCACTGGAAGACTTTTTTTTGCACAAGGAGAGCCGCAAACCGCTTGAAGATTGAAAGATTCACAACCAGCGAGCACACATAACTTACCGGTTATTGCATATCAGAGCGGTTAGATACTGTCTTCTTATGCAAGTGGAAAGAGTTCATTAAGTCTATCTTGGAAGGAAGTATAAAGGCATAAATGGCCTTGACCTGGTTGGTCTGACATGGTAGTTGATACTGCGGATAAGGAGGCCTGAGCGTCGCGTTGGGTGGCACCATGTGTGAGCTGGGGATTTACAGTGTCTCCAGACCACACACAGGCAAACTGGGAGAGGGAGGGATGGATGAAAGGAGGGAGGAGATATGGAGAAGTAGCAAAAAGAAGGAGGAGAAGGGAGATAAATGAAAAGGGAGAGATGTGGAAGTTATGGGTCAATTGTGCATTCAGTTAAAATTAACTTAAATTGTAGTTTATGGGGTAAACATTACTCCATGGATGTTTAAAAGGGCTGGGAGCAGGAGAAAATGATATGTGGTGATAACAATGCCGTGTCATAGAAGTATTAAAGAGCACCTTTTGGCCATAAAGTTAGGTGTAATAAAATCTAAATGTGTTTTCCAACAGTGTCATCGTACACTGAGTCCATATGGCCAAACAATACACCCCTTGTGTGCAGACCATCACTTTGCAGTTTATTCATATAAGTGATTATCAATTAGAACTTCCGCGGTGTTGCCGTATTAAAATATATCAGAAAAGATTACAAAACCATGACCTCAAGTATCCACATACAATAATAAAAAATATATGTATAGATACAGTTTCTCTAAAAATTCTCAATTTTTCTGGAACTAAACCTGATATCTGTCTGAGCAAATGTTACAATTATCAGCTAATCTAGCAAATGAGAAACACATTCTTGATGATTAATATTCATGAAATATTTTGAATGCAACCCAATGGCTAAAGAACTGTAGAATTCAGGTATAGTTAGTTTTTGGTGTCTCTGCTCTACCATCTTATTTAAGGGATACGCTAATGTTACTGCAAAGCAGTGGCAGATTAATTACTTGTTTAAGTTAGCAACAACCTCACCTTTAGCTATAAGATTTTCATCTGTAGGTGCAGAGTCAAAAAAGAGGGGCTGCAAGGTGATTCGGTGGTTAGCATCGTTGCCTCGCAGCAAGAAGGTCACTGGTTCGCGTCCTGGTGAGGACACCTGGGATCTTTCTGCGTGGACTTTGCATGTTCTCCCCGTGCAGCGTGGGTTCTCTCGGATAGACTCCAACGACCCTAGTGAGGATTGAGCGGTGCATAGATAATGGATGGATGGATGGATGGATCCTGCAAAGACAACAACGATAGTTTGGGCAGTTGAGCTTGTGATATACAGGACAATATATACTAGTCAGTGTATATGAGCTGAATGAGTCCAAATAATCTGAATGTGTCCAGTGTGTGTTTTGATATACTGGTTGCAAGTGAAAAGCAAAAGTTTTTTGACTAAGATTTTTCTGTTTTGGGGCAGAACCAATACGGATTTCTGTATGAACAAATAAAACACAGACAGCTAGTTTTAACTTAAATGGGTTATACCACCCAACATAATCATTCGTGGACTCAAAGCTTTGGGAACAGTAGTGGTGCTTAAGTTGTCTGGCAGAAGAAGACATCTGAAGGATAGAAATATGACAAGTATAGGATTTCAATGTATGTTATCCAGCAAGAAAGTGAATCAAAAGGCTACATAGTACTATAAAGAAGCCATATTTATGCTTGTATATCACAATAGTCTGCTTTGACAGGTAACACTAAATGCTGCAGTGCCACTGACAGATTTAAATACATACTATCCTACAGTATCAAGACCCTAACATGGCGGCAAATGGAAAAATGTACAAATATGCCAATAAATACAGATTTGTATATCCTTCGAGTTAGACCCTATGTGTCTTGTGGGGCCCGTCTCTGTGATTCACTGTAAAGTTTTCCAGCTCTGACTATTAGGAGGAGAGCAGTGTAGCCATGAAGGAGAAAGCAATGTGTGCTAAATGGTCCATAAGCATGACTTGGCCTGGCCCTGTAAGCCCCTCTGGACCCCATATGGTGAATGTGTGTGCGCTACATGCATGGACGCATGGCCTAGCCCTCTGCAGGACTTCTCCCCACCGAATAACATCCCATAAAACACCAACACAAATATGCAAACATATACACATAAGGGCATTACACATACCAGTGGTTTGGAAAAAAAAAAAAAAAGGCTCCATATACATGTCAGTGTCATGCATGGAATCTGTTGAACTATTATGCCGCTTTATGGAGATTTTCTTCTGAGGCATGTTACATGTAAATACCCCTATGCAGGAAATTGTAGAGTCACATGCAAATATATAATCTCTCAACCACACAGGCACGTTGATATCTCACACACGTAGACAGCAAATCCTGCCATCTAAGACAGCAGTGTACCCTCGTCTCCGCATGTCCTCCCCCCCGTAGGAACTGAACTACTACAGGCACCACGTTGTACTCCCCCCCCCCTGATCCTGATTGTGAATTGGGGAGTGGAGGGGAACATAATTGCATGCTTAAACGCCTGAGAAATGGACATCCAGTTCTGCTGAGTCGGTGCTTT
The DNA here is from genome assembly GCF_000690725.1 of Stegastes partitus. NCBI lineage: Eukaryota > Metazoa > Chordata > Actinopteri > Pomacentridae > Stegastes > Stegastes partitus. Next base: position 296,803 of record NW_007578072.1, on the reverse strand, counting down.
TTGTGTGGCCTCATTGTTGAGACGTGCAGTCATGCAGTTCTTTGAGACCCGGTCGGTGTTCATGTTGGGTTAGGGGTGGCTCGGAAGGGTGGAAGAGGGGGAAATATTGTCCGGTGGAATATTTCATTCCATGATCAAACGCTTTGTGACTGTCCACCAAGCCTGGCAGCAGGAATGCGCCTGTTGCCAGAATGAAGTAAAACATACAGAAATCAGAGGCTCTTCGCTCTCGTCAGCTGCTTTAAAAGCGTCCGAGGAGCCTTCGACAGTGAGACACAAACTATACAGCAAGCACAAGGATGCACACATTATATACCCATATGCACACACATGCACAGACGCCACAGTCAGTTATACTTTCTGGTTGACGTGCTTAGTGTGGCCAAAGTGGACAAACAAAAGGCTCCTCTATGGGGTTGCAGTGTAATGAGAGGCAGTTTGATCGTAAATATGTTTCTCTGCAGAGTTTTCCATCTCACTGCAGGACAAAAGGGACAAGCCATCGAATTTGGGTCATCAGAGGCTTCTACGTTGTAAATGAACTCGCTGAGCAGAATCAGTTGTGTCATCGTGGCTGTCTGTGGCCCCAAACTGGTGAGCGCAGGCAGAGGGATTCCATAATCAAAGGTGAAAGTTAGAGTACAAATCGTGACAGAGATGAGGATGACAGTAAGCGGTTTCTTATATCCGACCTTTTTTCCTGCCGCGGCGCTTGCAGCTGTACGTCGCACAGCTCAGAGACAATTAGAGAGAATTCAATCATCGGTACCTGGAAAGGGAGAGTGTGCGAGAGCCAGAGGTTCAGGGATAAAACAAACTGGATCATGTTCAAAGCTGCCTGGAAGAGTTTCAAGGTTTATACAACTTTATTGAAAAGAATTGCAGCACTTTGTCTCCAGCCCTGCTGAATAGACACTATTTACATTGACTAGCTGCTGACTTGTCTGTGCTTTTGGAATGATAAATATGAGAATGACAGGATGACAGCTGCGTTTGAAAAATTGCAGCTGTGACAGCAAGAAGTCAAAGGGACCTTGTGGGATGTGGAAAACGTCTTTTAAAATATGCGGGTGTCGGTCTTAATTACACCGAGCCTGGGATTCGAATTCATCCAGTCTTCAAAGACGTCATGTCAACAAGTCGGGGATGTACGTGACCTTAGAATTAAGTGTTAGCGTCAATCAATAAATACAGTGGAATTGTGGTAAAAAAGAAGAAAAAAAGCCCAACCATGAAATAAAAGCAACCGGGTTCAAAAAGATAAAATGTGTCCCAGACGAGGGTGCATTCAAGTTTTAAAGAATTTCCACATTATTTCCTTTGTAACTCAATTCTTAACCACCACTCGCAACTGTATTTAGCACAACGACGTTCCAAATGCTGTCCCTTTTGATTAAAAATCTATGCAGGATATGTTGATTTTAGCCGTATTATATCGCCTCACCTTTCTTAAGGTGACACTATGAATGAACTAAGCAGATGAATTAAGCAAGTGGAGGAGTAAGAGAGAGAAGACAGATGAGAGAAAAAAAGGAGAAAAGTATGAATTATCAACCTAATTTTCCATCTGTGCAATCAGTGTTTATGAAGCCGAAACTGTCATTTTTGGCGCGGTAGTAATTGCTTTTGGCCCACGGCGGACACTCTGACTCATGAGAGAGAGCTGGTGGAACACAGGAGTGTTTCCGAAGCTCTTGAGAACGGGAAAAGTCTTTGATACGGGTCTTCCTCTCCAGCCGCTGACTTTGACCAATGACAGGAGTTCAGCAAACGTCTGGTCCAAGCGCTGTGTTTTTGTTCGAATCAAACCTCGATTCAACAAAGTAATAGCTGCAGGAAACACATCATCCAGAGGAAAAGGGGAAAGAAAGTCAATCCAGGTGGGTTTCAGGGAAGCCAGAAGGGGAAATTTCATGATGGATGAAAGAGAATGCAACTTCCTGATTTGATTAGAAAAAAAAATTACAGAATGTTCCCTTTTAGAGATTAAAATGTGATGAAAATGGCGTCACTGAAAGGGGCACTTCAGAAAATAACCTCAAGCATGATGCTATACAAGTAAACAGCAGTGTAACTAAGCCAGTAACTAAGTGCATTTACTCAAACACTCTACTAAAGTAAAGCTTTAAAATCTTCTGGGTATTTTTCTTTTCTTTATATAATATTACACAGAATTAAACACTGCATTCTTTACTCTGATAGAGCCACTAAAAAGCAAAGCTACAAACACAATCTGATGAAAGCTAAGTACAACACTAGTATTCTACTTTCATATTTGTGCATTCATCCAAAAATCTCCCTGTAGAGTCACAACTTTTATATGTGTAAAGGATCTGTTTTTTCCCCAGAATAAATGCTAAATTAATGCTCATTTTGCTGTATTTAATAACAGTCAATTGTGCATTTTTCTGCAGGGAGAGCTGATTTTTGTGTGAAGGACTGAAGATTTAGGACTGGAATATTTTGGCAACAACAAATACAAACAGTTTTGGTTCATTTCTCGCTCTGTGGTGGATTTTCCAACATCGTAAATAAAAAGTTTTCACAAAATGGGACACGTTCTCCAGTTTCGCTGCACTCTTGTTTGAAAACCAACACTTCACTTCAGGAATTTAAACCCAAAACCCATCACGGCCCACTTGACACAGTCACTCAACAAAGTCAGCTAGTCATCTGTGAAAATGACTGTTGATGAGAACTTCTTATCTACAGCCAATGATCTATTTATCCCACCTCTATCTGCTTCAGCGGTAATGTATTATTGTAAATGAGGCCAGCGAAGGCCCCTGTGGTTCAGTGAGAGAACAAGTGTGTGAGATCTAGTGCAGTATGTAAACCGTTTGACATCAGTGTTTGGGCTTTCTTTATGAGAACATCTGCGGCAGCTGCCCTATAAATTCCCAGTGTTGAGAAAGCAGGAACAAAAAGTTCCATTTTTGTATGGCAGTGTACCATGGCGAGGAGCGGAGCTAGTCGTGCCTCATCTGGAGCACCAAGGCCGGCGTTTAGGGAAAGTCAAATCGGGGATGGAGAACTGAAACAGTGTTACTGTGTGTTTACGAGCCCGTTCTGCATAGCAACAGACAACCATAACGTGAGCTTATTGATTACGATCATGTCAAACCCTGACGACAGACAAACGGATATGCTTTGATTTTACTGTACTTTTTCTCGGATCAGGTGTTAGGTCAGACGTGTGTGGTGCTTTTGTAGCTGGTGAGCAACTGATGGCTGATATGATGATGGTTCCCTTTATGAGAATCTCCTCAGAGTGTCAGTGTTCTGGCAGCATCCGCGCTCTATTCTATTTAAAACGGTCTGCTTTTAGGTTGTGTGTATAATGATAAATTTATCTTTCATGTTTTATTACTTTCAGCAAACATGCCAAATTGTGTCCTTACAAGGAAGCAATGTATACACTCAGTGACATACTAGACACACACTCAATTTAAAAGCTGTGCTGTGTAGAGTAACCAGGGCCACTGATTTATTGTGCAAAGACGACCAGCCAATAGACACATCAGTAAAGTTGTGTGCAGTTTTTAAGACACTTTAGATTCTTATCCAGCATGCAATGGGGCATCTGATAGGTTCAATATTCATTCTGTAGCATGAGACGATGACTTAAAACATACAGCCAGAGTCACAAAAAGCAATCTTCAGCAACAAAAAAAGAGCAAGGGCAAAATAAAAATGGAAGAACTGTGGCGATTATCTATGATGTCTGAGACAGCCAGCCTAAAGTACCTTAAAATCTTTGCACCTTGGAGAGTAAACCAATGAGAATTTAGTTGTTTTTCTTCTATTTATTGCAAATTGCATATCAAGGGAATGGATTAATACTGCCCTGGTTAGTCGTTGTTATTTCACACTGACTGCTAATCAAGATTTAGTCAAACATTTTGATTTTTTTAAGTTATTTTAAAATAGTTTTCTTGTCTTTTATTAAACAATTTAGATAGGATGCAGCACTTTCAACACAATGTTGAACACAGGTATAAGCATTAGAAAAAAATTATTCCAACATGAAATTATTTTTTTGTTTAAAATCGTGCCTAAAAAGTGATTTTTAATTTGCAGAAAATATATTTTTTAATTTTATTTTAGGACGGTGAAATGTGTCGAAAGTGCGGCGCCGGTAATGAAAATACACAAACAGTGAGGGAGCAGCAGAGGGGTATCAGCTGGTCCTGCTGTGTCTGCTTCTGCCTTTTAGACACACAAATTAACTTAAACGAAGGAAAAAAGTGCGAGCAAATTGTTCAGGACGATATGACTTTACATAAATACGTTTCTGTTTCCCGTCCACTGTAGCGGTTTCCTTTGTCGTAAATGTTAGCTTAGCAAGCCAAGCTAGCTAACAAGCTACAGGGACTTTTCCTCCACAGACTTCAGAGCAGAGAGGATCCTGATGGCTTCAACCTCTGCAGCTGAAAAAGGTTTGTAAAACATGTTTTTTACTCATTGTTACTCTGTTTTTCACTGTGTTTTTGAACAGTTTGGAGCAGCTAACTAATGTTTTGCTGTCCCAACTCCTTCCCATATATCGATTAGCTTTCTGTCAGTGAGGAAAGCTGTGATTGGATTATTTAATCAGAGGCTAATATTTACAGCATAATGGTGGATAGATGTAAAGGATTTTCTTCTTTTTTCATACGTGTGATCTGCAAACTTTTATGGGGATTGTGGCTCTACAATATCAAATTTCCACTGAAGTATGAACTGTTAAACTCTTTGACACATTATCAAACATGCTATCTCTATACCTGTGATAAGGGGACTGTGTATTTCAAAGTGCAGTGGATTAATGCAACATCATCTCCCTTTCACAGCGACATGGAGTGAAGGTGATCGATGTCTAGCTCCAAACCCAAGTGATGGCGCCCTGAGAGAAGCCATTGTCCAGAGACTGACCTCCTCCTCTGAACATAATGATACAGCATGGGTGATATTCACTGACCTGAATCAAGATGCAGAAGAGGAGGAAGAAGAAGAGGAGGAAGCCGTACCTGTCTCAAAACTGGTGAAACCAGGTTTGAATCACTTCACCCAGGAGAAACCCATGTTTCCCAGCAGTGTCACGGACCCCAGGCTGTGGGTCCCACTACGGCTAAGTGACGTTAACAAGGACCAAGTTCCTTACACTATCAACAGATACCTGCGGGATTACCAGAGGGAAGGTATCCGGTTCATTTACCACAACTATATCCGGTCCAGAGGCTGTGTACTGGGCGACGACATGGGCCTGGGAAAAACTGTGCAGGTACAAACTATATTAGCTGTCTTCAGAATCGTTACAATGCCAGCATTTGTTCCTCATCTAACTTCTCATGACTGTCTTGTGTTTGTTGTCTCTGCCTCTTAGGTCATTGGTTTTCTTGCCGCTGTGTTGCACAAAACAGGCACATGGGAGGACGTCAAGAACAACAGGCCCCAGTTTCTGCAGAGCCAGATGCCCTCCAAGCAAAGTAATCCCGGCAAAGTGGGTATTGCATAAAGACATGCTCTGTTTCGTGAAGTATTTTGTCAAGAAAAATAAGACACATTAGCACTGTCGCCTCATAGCTAGAAGGGTCCTGGGTTCACTTCCTGGCCTGGGGTCTTTTTGTGTGGGGTTTGCTTGTTCTCCCTCTGCCTGTGTGGGTTCTCACCAGGTTCTCTGCCTTCCTCCCAAAGTTCAGAAACATACTGAGTTTAATTGGAGAGTCTAAATTGTTCCTAAGTGTGACTGTGAGTGTGCTTGGTTGTTTGTCTCTCTGTGTGGCCCTGTGATGGACTGTTGACCTGTCTCGGGTGTCGCCTGCCTTCACCCTAAGTCGGCTAGGATAGACTCCAGCCCCCCTGCGGTCTACAGAGGATTAAGCAGTGTATAGATAATGGATGGATGAATAGATGCATTAGATATTCATCAGCACCATTTTGGTGTTTCTGTGATCTCATCTAGGTGTTCCTCATTGTGGCCCCACTGTCAGTGCTTTACAACTGGAAAGATGAACTGGACACGTGGGGTCACTTTCAGTGTGTGGTGGTCCACGGCCTGAGGAAAGAGGAGGAGCTGGCTCGCATCAAGAAAGGCCGTGTGGAGATTGCTCTCACCACCTATGAGACTCTTCGCCTCTGTCTGGATCAGTTTAATAAGTAAGAACCGTATTCTGCACATTCAAGCTGAACATGTTTTCTTTATACAGTTTTATGTATTTCTTAAACATGCCATACATTTGTTCGCTTAGCTGTATTTTTCTGTTGATACTTTAGCAAACAAGTGTTCTTCTACTCTTCCTACAGGATACACTGGTCTGGTGTGGTTGTGGATGAGGCACACAAGATAAAAAATCCAAACTCTCAGATCACTCAGGCCATGAAGCAACTGAGATGTAAGGTCAGTGAGCTTTTATGTTTATGCTGTTATTTCAGAATACTATTACTATTGTATAACTAATGAGTCTGTGAGAGAGAGTGCTGATGCTGTTTGTTAACACAATTTAAGCCTGCACACCCTCCTCTCTGTTGCACCATCATAATGACCCACACTTATAATAGTAGCTTAGCTTTGCGTTTGGGTCACACTTCTTGATGCTACCTTTACACTTATATTTCCATCAGATCAGAATTGGTCTCACTGGCACCATCTTACAGAACAACCTTGAGGAACTATGGTGTGTCATGGACTGGTAGGTCAAGAGACTTTTATGTCACAGCACATCTGCACTTCCTGTTTGTAAGTTTTTGCTAAAAACTGTTTAGTTAGTTTATATCTATACGTTGTTCTTTTTTAGGGCAGTGCCAGGTTGTCTTGGCAACTTAGGGCATTTCAAGAACAATTTTTCAGACCCCATTGAGCAAGGTCACAAGTACAGTGCAACCAAACGTGCCTTGGCTACAGGGAGGAAGACAGTCAAAGCCCTGGTGAGGAAGATTTCTCATGTGTTCTTCAGAAGGACTAAAGCTCTCATCAAAGAACAGCTGCCCAGGAAAGATGACAGGGTAAGATTGGCGAAGTCAAACTAAGTCAGACCTTTTTTTTCTGTAAACTTAACTCATCATCGACAATGTGCTGTTATCATAATATTGAGACAAAAGTTTATAATGCTGTGTTTTGTCCTAGGTGGTGTATTGCTCTCTGACAGACTTTCAGCAGACTGTGTATCAGACAGTGCTGGACACTGAAGATGTGACGTTACTGCTGAGGGCTTCAGAGAAATGTCACTGCCGAAGTGGACGCACCCGCAGGAACTGCTGCTATAAAGTTAGTTCATCCCTTTAAACCCATGTGTCTGTGCCTTGTAATCTATTGAGGAAAAAACTGACTTTATAGGTTGAAGCTCTTTCTACAGACTCCCTCTAAAGTTTCAGGGAATGTTTATGATATAGTTTATCAGTTTGCAAAGCATCAAATCAAAATAAAGCGAAATCCCTTTTAGCTGTAGTCTTTTCTAGCTGCAGAGATACTTGGAGGATACAAAGTGGAATTTATGAAATTTTCTTTTGCATAAATCTCCCCTGTATGTGATTAAAAACATTAAGGAAGGATCTCTTAAGTAATACAAATTGTTCTTCCCCTGCAGGCAAACTTGGCAGGTGTTGAAATGAAGTATCTGTACTTTAGCTACCTCGCCATATTGAGGAAGGTTGCCAACCACGCAGCTCTGCTTCAGTCAACTGCAGGCACCAGCAAGAAACAGGTAGAATCACGTAGCTTCCAAGTTCACGCAACGCTTTCTGGATTTGGTTCATTAAAATGACTCGTTTGTTTCTTCTAGGAGAAGTATGTGAGTGCCGTTTGTGTGAAGGTATTCCAGAAGTTTCCAGACTTTGTGCAGAGATGCAAAAACGAAGCATTTGAAGCCTTGTCAGACCCAATGTACAGTGGGAAAATGAAGGTACAGCACAGACGTAAAGGGCTCTGTCGCCTGCCTCCTCACAGGCTGTTCTATTAGACGGTAACATGTTGATCTTTTCTTTTAGGTTTTGCAGAAGCTGCTCAAGTATTATCTGCAAAAGAGAGATAAAGTCCTCGTTTTTTCACTCTCGACCAAGGTGAGAGCGGTGTTTGTGTGGAGATCTTCTGCTTTTTGTATATCAGTGACTTTGCACCTGTGATTTCAAATTTATATGTTGCATTACAGCAGCTGTTATGCTTATAAGAGATGTCGGATCGCGTCAGAGTTAGTTTGTTGGTTTTAGAGTTTTGCACTTAAGACACATCGAGTTGGTCCTCGAATACAGCAGCTGGTCTGAACGCACCCTCTTAATCACCCCTGCTGTTAGAGGAGATGACTTGTTTACAGAAAAAATAGTAATCGAGACATGACTTTCTCATAATATTTTATCAAAATGAATAGGTAAGCCTTGGGATTTCAAAGAAGCGAGAGCAATTAAAGATAATTAGAATCGGCAGAGTGTGATGGTTGCTGTCATCCGATACAGTGAGATAATATTTATGGCCACTATGAGGTCATATTTTCATGACCTATGTTTTTCTTTTTTTTTTTTTCTCAATGATAGAGTTCATACATGGCGAGCCTCAGCATTACCCGTAAAGAATATCTATAAATATACAGTCCGAACACGATCCAGTGGATATTCTTCTCTGTGGATTTGTTTATGTAGCGTCTCATGCTTTGACAATCGGTGCATTCACTTAATTGATTTAGATAATGGAAATGTGAGATTTTTACACAATTGATTAATCTTCTTTTAATCTTATACGATTTAATGTGTATTGAACCTGTCAGCTGCTGGATGTGCTGGAGAGCTACTGCATGGCAGAGGGACTGGACTTCAGCAGGCTGGACGGAACCACCAAAGCCAAAGAGAGAGTCCAGATTGTCAAAGACTTCAACAGCTCGTCTCACATCAACCTCTGCCTGGTTTCCACCCTGTTAGTTGAAAATAGTAAATCTAGGGTCCTTCCATTTCAAATCATCTCATTGTTAGAATACTTTCTGCTCGACCAAGTGTTTCACATCAAGTATACTGTATGTTTTGTTTTGTAATATTCTGCATTATGATTTTTTTGTTCATGTGTGGTCAAAGGTGGGACTTTTTGTCACAGCTTCGTTTGTTTTCATGTTCAAGTCACCCATCACCAGAGACTATTTGATATGCAGTGCAAAAATAACAGAACATTTCAGGCTTTTATCTTGAATAGTTCCTGAGATATCATCGTTAAAACATAGCTTCAGATTTCAGTGCCTGAAAACACGCGCCAAAAGTGATTTTGAGTGGGCAAGTTAAAAAAATCTTATCAAATCTTGGAAAGTATTTCAAGCTAAAATTTCACAGGTACTTTTTAAATCATCCATAATTAATGATAAAAAGGAAAAAAAAGTTTCATGCAAGTTTCACGCAGATCAGACATGGTTGAGCAAAAGGCCCTTAGTGATTTGAGATGGACTGTCCCAGTAGTGCTTTCTTTGAGGTTTCATGCTAACATATTGGGTCATAAGTAGGATTTTGGAATAACATTATGATGCATCAATATGGGCTGAATGGAAATAAGTGTTTTTTTTCAGTAGCTGTTTATTTTAAACTCATTAAAAATCTGGTAGTAATAAATGTCTCTTCCATTAGGGCAGGTGGTCTCGGTCTCAACTTTGTAGGCGCTAATGTGGTGGTGCTGTTCGACCCCACCTGGAACCCAGCCAGCGACCTACAAGCTATTGACAGGTAGGTTGTTGGCCACACTACAACGTCTGCCGTTTCTCCCCTACAGATATCATGTTTTATAATAGCTTTTACTTGTAGCTTATCCTTGCCGAAATACCAATATTTTGAAAACTGCATTTTGTGCCAATGACATGCATGACGCCTGTGTGTGCTGCTGTGTCTCCCCAGGGCGTATCGTATCGGCCAGTGCAGGGATGTGACTGTTCTTCGGCTGATATCTTTGGGGACTGTAGAAGAGGTTATCTACCTCCGACAAATTTACAAACAGGTACCAGACAAATATGACCATGCTGTCACTGTGATCTCAGCAGGACGCTCGTCTGGATATCGAAAGTCTTAGATGAAAACATTTTATAAACTGTTACATACATACTAGCATAAAAGACGAACATACAGAGATAATCTCTTTTACTACCTCGGAAATGGCTTCTGCTGCACAAATTTATGTGGGGTAAATAAAGAAGGGAGTTATTAACCTAACGGGTCTAATAAAATGCAGCGATAACATACAGTGATGTTAGAAAACTAGTCACCAAGTCTTTGATTTAAGAATGAAATCAAGAAATGACAAAAATATTCAATATTGTTTTTGTTAGTCACTTACTGCAGCACCATATCATGCTAAATCCTAAATACATACGAGACAAGATGATTTTATTTTCAACAGAAAACTGTACTTCAGCGCCCTATATAGATTTTTTATAACTGCTTTTCCACACATTCCCTCCTATGTTCCAGCAATTGCAGTCCTCAGTTGTTGGCAAGGAGAGCGCCCGGCGGTATTTCGAAGCAGTGCAGGGGCATGGCGTCCATAAGGGGGAACTGTTTGGGATCAAAAACCTCTTCAGGCTGCAGACCCAAGGGACGTGCCTCACTCACCAGATTCTAGAGGTTAGATAGCCAACACGTCTTTTACGGTCTGATTGATGATGTGTTCTGTTGCGGCGTACTGCCTGGACTCACCTCGTCCCACTGACTCATATCCACAGAATAGGGTCTCGCAAAACAAAAAAGAAAACTTGAATGTTATTCCTCGTCTTGGGATTTTAACCCTTTCTTACTGTGTGGTCGCAAGAATGTTAATTGAAGTGTTTTTGGTTTGACGTCAGAAGTAAAGAGGCATGTAGCACAAAGTGTTGTTTGAATATCCCGACTTGAGCTGCTCTTCTAAAAATACATTGTGGTTACATAGACAGGAAAATCCCTATAATAAAAGTTAACTTAGATTTACATGGAACTCAGAGAAATTTGTTTTTGATATTCTCACATACATGATAAATACAGTTGTCCTGGTTACTGATTAATGTGTGCTATTTGTGCAAACCCTTGTGGTGTTTACTACCACAAACCAGCAGTTTTTTAGCATTTACAAATCGACATCTGCATGCAACAGTGCTCCACCTAGCATGTAAAGAAGATAATTCAGGTTAATCACTTATACAGGTTTCTGAAATTAAGATGTGATGTTTAAATGCACAAAAGATTTTCAAATATTCAGCCATAAGCAGGATGTCTGTTAGTAGAATTGACTGAAATAATACTTTTATTGATGACAATGACAACACCAAGTCGATGTTGTCAAATGAATTGTCGGTGTTTTGATGAATGTGCGTCTCTTCCTGTCAGCGAGAAGGACGAGTGGAGGCCGGCGTAATGACAGCAAGCACACACAGAGGCGAGGAGAAGGAGGAGGAGACGAAGGGAGTTGGCGTGAGTAGCTCTGCCGTTCTCAGAGACCCAGAACATAGGGCACACATCTTTCCCATCTCTCACTCCGTCTCCTTTCCCAAGCGGGCCCCCCCTCATCCTTTTATTCCCATGTGAAAGAGGGTATACCTTCCTATCTGTCAGTCAGACAGCCCGCGCCGTCTCGTTTGTGTAGACGACAGCTAACGTTCTGACAGTGTGTAAATTACAAACTTGTTACAGCAAACTTCTGAGGGTACAGACAATGCATATTTAGTACTTCTTAAAAAAAACACAAAGTGCAGTAGATTCTGAGTGAAGTACCACTTACAGACCTTGGCTCACAGGACATATTTTACACTCAATTCTTTGTAATTTACTGACACTGAAGGATGAGGTTCTCTTTGTCTCACTTTCTTGCTGATGCTATTTGAAACAGCTGGATATAATTACTCTCTTGTTCTAATGGAAGCAGCAGACCACACTGAAGCCTGCCTTCTACTTTTCAGCTATTTATTTACACAACGATACGCCTTATCTTCCTTTCCCAGCCAGGCCTGCACGACACTGTCCTTTTTACAGCGCCGCTGCTCCGGAGAGACCATTCAGATTCTTACAAAAATATAGAATACACTGGGGTGCTTTAACACATGCTGAAAGAGGCTCCAGGGTTTTAGGCACGCATGCACACAAGCTCTTACCGAAGCTGGGAAGAGTCGTCGTGTTCGCGAATTTGGGGAAATTAACAATCACTGTTGGTGGCCAATTCAAGCCCCATTCACATAACTCTGGGAAATGTTCTGACCCTGTTGTTGTGTTCATATTACATCATGATGGAGGGCATGTGTCACACCGATGTTTCTGATGATTTATTGTTAGAAAACATCTGTTTCGTATTACACAATGAAGTCTCACATGGGCCGGTCCACTGAAGATGGCATGAGCGAGGAAAGTGAGGAGTTTGTAGCCCTTTGGTGCAGTTTTATTGCTCATACAGTGTATATATTGTTCTTTGACATTCTTCCATATCAATTTCTTGTTCTTGTATCATATGTACCACTTTCTTTGTCAGTCTGTCTGTAATTTTCTTGAGCTGTTTGTTTCTACTGTTTAATTTAAGGTATCTGGAGGTTCTTCGCCTACAGTTGATCCTTTACCAAATGATGAACCAACAAAGGACAACAGAGGTGCATCAAAGGTTCCCGAAGGGGTGCTGGACTTCAGCAGTGGGAGTGAAGAGGATGAGGAGGAGCAGGGGCTGAAGAGAAAGGCCTCAAAGCCCAGTGCAGATGATGATGGCAACAGGAGTGGAAATGCTTCCACCAGTCCTGGTCGAATGACTCTCCTCCAGCATGGTTTTTCAAAACTCCTAGAAAGAGTCAAACAAAAGCCAGAGTTAGCAGACGGGGACAGCAGTTCAGGGGCCGAAGGAAGCTCATTTGAGGGAGATGCTGCGGATCAGAAGTGCTCCAATGCAGGCAATGGTGCTGCTGGTATCCCTAAATTTGGAGCAAAAACCTGGGACACATCCAGCGGTTCAGACAGAAAACTCTTGAACGAGGGTGATAGTGCAGCAAGAGGGAAACAGGGCCCGAAACAGTGGATCAATGGAAAAATTACAATTGGTGAAGACAGCGATGAAAACTCTTCACCAGACAAAAAGAAAGCTAATAACCTCAAAGCTACCGTTCCAAAAACGCGTCACTTTGAGGGTTGCTCGGATGAATCTGAGGATTTGGACTTAGAGGCAAAGATGTGGTCAAAGAAAGACGCTTCAGATACACATGACAGAGGAGGCGAAAGGGGGAAAGGAAAGCTGGACGGCAGCAAAAAGAAGCAAAGTGTGAGTGTAAGGAACAAGGCAAGATACTCAGACAACATAGAGACATTCACATCTTCAGAGGATGAACGTGAAACTCCACAGAAAGAAAGATGCAGAGCTAAACCGCCCAAACATGGGCAAAGAGCTGCAGCAGAGACACAAGCAGGGAAAGAGGTTTCATTTACAAGTCTGAAAAGTGAGAAATCTCCAGCATCTAAAGACAAGAATGGAAACATAGACAGTGTGCTAGGTAAGATCTGACATTTATATTAATATGGAAGGGTTTTTTATTGAACTTCATGTCAACATTAATGATGTTTTTGTTTAAAGGCGGCGTACAGGAGGTGCTCTACACCCACTCCAACCAGCGCGTGGTGGGCGGGAGCAGAGCAGAGGAGCTGATCAGCAGAGCCGCTGTACGAGACGTGTTTGAGCGCAAAATGTACTCGCAGCTTCCGGCCAATCACCTTCTGGGCACCCAAGAGGTACCAAGTGATGCTTCAGAGATATAATATTCAGAGTTATATTCGCCAAAGCTGCTTTTGTCTGTCAACTGGAATGTTAATTGTTAGATAATTTTGTTGATTTCTCAGTATTTGGAGATGAATTGGACCTCTTGCCATCCCATGTTTGATTGGATGAATTAAATTACTTTCAAACAACTTGACAAGAATATTTTAACAGTTAAGAAAATGTGACGGGATTACTCAAATATCCATAGACCTTGTATTAAAAAGTGACATTTAGACCTGTTTTATGCCAAAGCATGTCTGACAGCTGCATATTACGTTTGCCAATACTGTATGCACCTACTCACTCCAACACCAGAGAGGATATTTGTTGTCTAACTATAGCTCAGTGGTTACTAATAATGGTTGGTTGTTTTCACCAAACACAGCAGCTGTTGCATGCTAAAAGCTAGCTTCATTGCAGTAACCTCTGCTAGGGTCTGAGCCAAAGATAGTGAGCTGGCAAAGAGTTAAAACTTTACCCTTGTTTAATTTTACCAGAGTCTGTCAGAGAGCTTCCCAGACAGTGAGCCCTGCCCTGCCACTCCCACGGTGCAGGAGCCCAGCGTGGAACATGAAGTCACCTTTACCAGAAAGAGTGTGCACCACACCAGACACACCACCTTCATCATCGGAGAGACTCCCAAAGCCATACGCAGGTATTGAAAAGGGTGTCGGAGGACGTTAGGTAAAGGGGAAAAGATGGCGACTGTAATTGTGTTGAAAGAAAACAAGCAGAGGGGAAGAAATAAGGAAGGAGTACGTCAAAGAAGATGACATGAACAGATTTGCCATGAGGAAAAAAAAGGGAAAGTAAAGGAGGGTCGTTTAGATACGATGGTAGACATAGCAAAGGAAAAATGAGTCGAGATAAGGGAACCTGCCACAAAAGACGAAAGATGTTTGGGTCGGATAAAAGCAGTAAAGTCAATGAAAGGAGGAATTGGTGTCGAAAAAGTGGAGTAATGGGGATGGAAGGAAAGAGGAGAGGAATTCCTGGCAGCGTCGGGAAGTAGGCCAAAAACCACCGCGGGTACAGCGTTGAGCGCCCCCACCTGGGCCACAGTAATTGTGTTTGTGCGTGCGTGTGTGCGCATTTAGCGAGAGACCACCTCGGAGCTTTCCCTTCCACCGATTTCCCAGCATCGTGCCAAAGATTACCCAGTTATGATCGAGCCCAACAGTGCAGGAGTTTTCCCCTTAACAACCGCAGCCCTCCTGGGACGAACCAAAAATGATCGCCTTAGGACTTCCAAACCCACACTGATGCACACACATCCTAACAAGCATTTACACACACAGACACACACACACACAGGCGCGCGTACAGACACATAACACTCAAACACACAACTCTGTCCTGCTGCATCCCCTCCAACCCCCTGCCTTCCCAAACACTCGTACACAAACACACAGACACCTCTGTGGCTCCAGCCTCACTCCCAAAGGGGAAGACTGTATCTCTGCCCAGAGGCTCACCGGGGAGTGAAAACACACACTAGTTATATTGATATCGCCTCAATTAACCTCGCTATGTAATGATTTAAGTCCACATACGCGTCAGGTTTTTACTGCCCTTACTTTTATTTATTGTTTTTCCAGCGAAAGCCACAAATGGTAATAACGCCGCCATAATGCTGCCGTACCACCAGTGACTTTGAAGTATTTCTGTCCCCGCGTCTGGTCAGACCAACGTTTTAATGACTGCCTAGGAGCTCAGGAAAAACACCTCATACTGCATTGCTGTCTGGATATGAGCCTGAATATGTGGAGAACTATTCATCTTAGGTTTAGGCCTGACAGGCCCGCAGAATATCTGATTATTAGTATAGGCCTTGTGGCTTTTTTAAAGACGTTGTTTTACGTGTGATTTAAAGTACCTTGCAGCACGCTCACCGGTGCCAAATTCTGGCTTTGTGCTTAATGTGCATGTGTGAATATGGGTTGTGCTCTAATTGGATGTGGTGGATGTTTTTTCACACTCTTTTCTGTCTTTTTTTTTTCACGTAGGCAGCAGCTGGAGGAAATGGCAGAAAAGTTCAAATTTCCCTCAGTCCGTCAGTTTGCAGTTGAGATTCTGAGCAGGGACTCGACCCAGAGAGTGGCCTGGCTGCAGCAGTATTACACTTCACTGAACCACCCCGATCTGGCCAGTACAGTCTCAGACAACTTCCCACAACCTGCTTCAGCAAAAACCTCCTGCTTTTCATCCACCACCTCTTCACCGTCCACAAAAACAAGTGCCACAAAATGCCGTTCCGGGACCAGAACCCCTAAAAAGGATGTTCCAAAAGCCACAAAAATTGCAAAACACACTCGGGAGATTCCGGAACCCAAAACTAACCCCGAAGCTTCCCGAGCCGACGTTTCTGTGCCACTGAAGAGGTCTGGAATCCGGCGAGAGGATGTTCGAGAACCCCCCAAAAGGCGAAAGATCTCAGAAAAGAATGTGCTAGAACCTCTAAGTGATGTTCCAAGTCCTGAGTCAGAGGAGCAGGAGGAGACGGTCTGCAGTGCCAGAGGACACAAGAGGACAAAGAGGGGTAGTGTTTCCAGTTCTGGAGTCTACAGAGCTGGTGGTGGTCTTGGCGTGGATCAGGCCAGCAGCAGTGGTCTGGGGTCTGGGGAGGCTGCTGCTGCTGCTTTCCTGAACCACACAGACAGACATACCCCTTCTTCTTCGGACCTCAGCCATGGCAGGTCCACCATGGTGTCCAAACCCGCAGCACCAGGAAGGGAGCGGGAGCCGAAATTATCTTCGAGCATAAATGAAACTTTACAAGGGCAGAGAGAAAATTCTCCAGCCCCGTCCACCTCCAGTAATCGCTCCTTCCTAACAGATCTGATAGGAGACACCTCCATCCTTGACGACTTGTTAAAACCCAAATCCAAGAGCGCGCAACAGAGAAACGCCCCAAAACCACCCCCCACACCGGCGCCATCAGCCGACACAAGTTTCGCCGCACCTTCGTCATCCAGAAACATTCCTGATTCAAGCTCACAAACCGCGCACAAGGTCAGGACACCAGCGCAGGCGTCGAAGGGTGGCCGCAAAGACTTCTGGGACATCCTGAACGAGGGCAACGAGGAGAGCATCAACAGACTAACGGACCCGGACGAAGTACAGAGAGTTTGCGTAAACACTAACTTAGCCGCTAGAAGTAGGTTTGGACAGAAAGAGAGTAGGAGTCTCTGGAAAACTAACGAGAAGTTCCTGTGGAAAAAATAATACAGAAGAGACATTTTTTTATTTCAGCTGTTTTAAATTTTTAGTTAAGTTTTAAAGGATTTATTTTTTTAAAAGCTAAATATTTAGCCCAAGTTTTCCTACCTCTAATTTACTCGTCTTTTGTTTGATTATTTAAATTTCCATTTATACTTTTTTTTTTATTAACGTGCACTGATTAAGTGAGTTACTGACAGAATGTTGATTGTTAATTAAATAAACAGGGTGTTAGCCACTCTGGAAATGTGAACATGTGTGTGATATATGGAAATTTTTACCCTTTTTAAACCCCTGGTGGAGCTCCGTCATTTGCCATCACACAGGCCGTTCTATATTACAGATTAGCTCACGCTCCACGTATGTAGCAGACGTCCGGTTTAAAAGCTCAAACTGTTGCTCCCTATGATGCTAAATGGCTGACTTGACAGAGGAAACCAAGCCGCTGTAGGTGTTAGCCATTATCGTTATTCAATACCGCAGCAGCCACCCCAGAACTCTTGGTGGCCCTGCAGAGATATCACTTAAAACTCCTTAATGGCTGTTATGTCTCTGTCACTCGGCACCCCCTCGCCGCCTCCCACTCCCTGAGAGAGTGTGCATGTAGTGTCCACGCCATGGTTCCCCCCCACCTCCAGCGCTGTAATCTGAGCGGCCTGTGGCTCTTCTCAGTCGTGCCTCAAAGGCTGCTCAGAGTGGGAGCTGCTGTGCTATTAGCGAAATAACAATAAGCAGTTAAAGACTCAGTGGAGCTGGGAGAGGAGGGACGGCGGCGAGCATTCACACCCTTCCAACCGCCGTCCTCTCGTGTGTTTTCGAAATTCTGCCGTCCCGCCGTAGTTATTGTCACGATTTCAAAGATTCGTGGCTTTGCTGTAATGTGAAAGCAAAATAAGGCCTTTTTTTAAAATTGTGTTTGTGAGCGCATGTGCCGAAAACCCGCAGCTGTGTTTGACCTCTTTCAGCTGTTGCACTGAAGTAAATAGAGAAAAAAAAGCTGCTCTGTGCAAGTGTTGTTAGCAAAAAATGAGAAAGTGCTGATAGCTATCGATAAACACGAGAAAGAAAGGAGTGCGTGCCTCAACAGGACGTGCAGGTCGGTGAATATGTGTGTGTGTGTGTGTGTGGGTGTGTGTGTGCTTCTGGGTGGTAGATTATGACTGTGCTCGCATATATACTGAGGCCACACATCTGTCACACCTGTTCAAGTCATAGACAGGAGAATGAAAAGCCCCTTTCTCCTCCAAAACCTCTTTCCTCTCCGTCTGGTTCATCCACGTCTGAGATTCGCAGATCCGTATCTGTCTCTTTTTTTCTTGCAGTCATAGTCTGGTTCAATTGAGATAGCGGAGAGGCTTAGCATTTCACTGACAATCGAAAGGCTCGCCGTCTTACTGGCAGTGTTTAGAAACTAATGGAGGCTGGCTCGCATGGCCCAGTGACAAACAAAGCTCTCTTATCCTAAACGCTAACTGCAAGATTCTACCAAGGAGCTGGAGTGAGATGCACAGATGTGATAAATGACAATGTGCCAAGTCAGCGTGATGATTGCATTTTATTTTATTACACGCCATGTAAACCGACAAGAAACGCCACTGACGAGATGATGTGTTTTTCCAGTTCGCCCATTAGTTCCTCGTCTCCTCACGTCAAGGGGAGCGGGGTGAGAAGTCGTGTTTATATTTCCTGTAACTATTACCTGGGTGTCTGTGAGCCTGCTGTACGCTCACCAGTCGGCTGTGGACCCGTAGGTTTATTTGCAGAGGTCAGACTGTGACACCTAGTTTGATTTGATTTGTAAAAAGCTGTGAATGAGTGTTGACCCGCGCTGACCCGAGCCTCCAGTCATTTTTGGCTCGAGTTTCCATACATCCACTCGTGCTGCGTGTGAGGAAGGTCTGCAAACTGTCTCTGATGAGGAACTAGCTCATGCACAAAATGTATAAAATGAAGTCCCTGAAAATTCACAAAGTATTTAAATATATATTGAAGATCTTTGGCTGATTAAACAAACACACACTTAACATCTTTATGCGTGATTTCCAAAAGACACAGTGTAATAAAACCCTTTCCTAGTTTGATCCTAGTTCTTTGTGCTGTACCTTAGTGTTAATTTTTAAAATTATCTCTTTGTTTTTTGAGTTTTTTTTATTTTTCTTTTACAGCAAAATCCTATTTTTTCCTGTGAAACATTGCAATATTCTGAAGATCTGGGATTATATATCTACGAGGGTGTGTCAGAAAAGTTTCAGGACTGGTGTCATAAAAGATATATTTCAAATCCAAACTACAATTTTTCCCCCTTCAAAGTAATCCCCTGGAGTCACTTTCCCAGCCTTCTCTTCACGCCGCCATGCACTCCTGGAAGGATTCTTCTGGGATCCTCCACAGCTCCATCATCACAGCCATCTTGATGTCGTCCACGTCTTCAAAACGGGTCCCCTTGACGACCTCCTTGAGCTTGGGGAAGAAGAAACAATCCCACAGAGCCAGGTGGGGTGAGTAGGGACGCTGCTCCAGCACGGAGATGTTCTTCTCAGCCAGGAACTGTGGGATGCTCAGGGCGTTGTGAGCAGCAATGACTTGTCCTGCTTCAACTCTGGCCTCTTGTGAACGAAACAAACGCCGCAGGATCTCTTTGTAGACGTGCTGGTTGATGGTCTGAAAGGTTGTAGTTTGGGTTTGACATATCTTTTGTGACGCCAGTCCTGGAACTTTTCTGACACCTCGCATGCATCAATTAGGATTGGATCAAATTTATTTCCTTCTTGTTCTCTGCTTCCTGACTTAACAACAGAGGTGAGGTTAGTGTGTGTGGAGGCTCAGCAACACCGACATTCGAATACATCTGAATAATTTGATTTAAATCCCTCTGCAGTGTACACATATTCCATATCACTCCCAAATTTGGTCACAAGTGCTACTTAATGCTTCAAAAACTGTGGTTTGATCCTATTGGAGCAGTGAGCAAACACCTCAACTTTCATCAAATCCTTATTTTGATGTTGTTCCGAGGTCTTTCTAAATGAACCCCTGGCACTTTTAAAACAAATGCAAAAACCTCAAGAAATCACAAAAACTGATCTGATTTCGATCACTCATGCTAACATGCTAATTGAGATTATAGCTCGTCGGGGCTTCTAAGGCTCAAATTTATCATCAGTGTAATCCTCCTCAGGGCATCTGCAGTACTGTACCTCATTATATAATGTAGAAGGAAAAAGTGTAATGATGTAATTCACTAGAAAACTTGTAAAAGAAACTTGACCATCGTAGGTGTTTATGTGGGAACAGGACAAATAGTTTGTATCTAAGGCCTATATTAAAAAAACTTTTAGGTGACTCAGCAAGCGAATAACTACACAGAGGAGTCCTCCTGTTGTTACGGTAACAGGCAGAGGAGGTCTCTAAATGTGAAAAAGAAGAACTCACCCCCCCCCCCCCCTCCTCCTCCTCCACCTCCCCTTCATTAGGAAATTACACACCATTTGCCCCTCATTCCTATCCAGTTACCCAGGCAACTGTTAGCTGTAATTTGGGTTAATTCACTGGCTCCTGGGCCCTTCCGTTCCCCATTGTGCCCCATCATAAAAGAGATATAACACAGATGCACACACATGCACACACACTTGTACAAACTAAGTTTCTAATGCAGTGACTCACGCAGTAAGAGAGACTAATCCTCATTTTGTTTGCTTCTCCTCAACACGGCTGGAAATAGACCCGTGTGTGTGAATATCAATGAGAGGAGGTTTGGTGCACAAAAAAATAAAAACTCAGCTTAAACCTCTTCACTCTGAGCACCTGTGTGGAGCAGTGATGGGATTTTGCAGAAATGGTTGTACCTTCTTTTTAAATTTTGCTCAGACACTTGCCCTTTCTGACCCCGTCCTGTTCTGAAGGTGGATGAAACAGCGATGGAGGGAGGTCTACTCCTTTTTTTTTTTTTTTGCTCCTTTCACAATGAAAGGAATGGAAAATTGTGTGTTTTCCCATGGGGTAAATATTGAGAGAGTAGAGATATAAACGTACGGAAGAAAGGCTTTTTCTGAGCCGCCTGGGTCTCTGTTGCACTGCCAAAGGCCTGTGCGTCACTTGATCCATTGTTTAGTGTAGAGAGGTCTCAGTAAGCAAGCGGCTGCCTCCCTGCTCCAGCTGCAGCCTCTCCACTATTTATGTTTGCAGGGCCCTTCGCCTTGAAGTGAGGCTATACAAGCAAAGCCTAGCCATATGTGAGCACTGGGCCATCGGAGAAGTCACTGGCCTTTTTCTTTTTCCTTCTCCGATCCGTCCATCCATCCATCTCCCATTCTTTACCATTCCTCATTCCCCATACCTCCTTTTTTTTTTTTTTTTTTTGCCCCTATTCCCCTCGTCTTGTTTGCTTTCCCTCGCTGACAGTCCAAGCCCATCCCTGACAGCCTGCTCTTTTGGAAAAGATGAAGGGTTGGAATTATCTTCTTGAGTTTCAAAGACCCCCGGTCCTGGATGGGAGAGAAGTGGCGGTTATTATTACTGCTGCGAGAAATAATTACCCCTAGAAGTCTTGCGCGAGAATGAACGTCCGCGGCGCTCGGAGCGGAGAAGTTTGAGAGACAAAGTGGTAATTATGTCACAGAAATATTTCAGCTTGTGTAAATATTCAAATATTTATACTGGTGTGTCACACTGACAAGCGCAGCACATTCACAAAATGGAAACATTCAGAGAGAAGGAAATATGGAGTAAAATACAAAGTCTATGTAGCTGGTTATCAGGGTTTTCCAATAAGCAGTATTCCAAGACTTTTATTAGCAGTTTCCTGATTTAACCTTGTTAGAATGAATTGGATTTTTTTAAAGGTGAAAGAGTTCCAACTAAAACTCCGGGGTCGACCTGGAATATTTCTTTTTTCTTCTCTTTGTGAGGCAGGTTTAGTGAATAAGTGCGTGCATGTGTCTGAAGGTTAGCGGTCCTGACCTTGGCTCCTGGGTGGGCTGCAGTGGCTATGTGCTTGTCTTGGATCATCTGCGGACCCTTCTGTTTACTGAAACAACAAGCAAGCAGTGTCCAGGGAGGAGAGAGGAGTCACACAAGGAGCATCCTCAAAGGCAGCACCTCTCTCTCTCTCTCTCCTTTTTCTTTCTGCGAAACACGCAGACGCCGACGTTCACACGCAATCTGCACGGAGAAGGCGTCCTTGGAGCCCTGACCACCCATGCAAGCCACGGTCATCCGCTGAAATGAAAACAATGACTTTCAATTGACCCCTTCTCTAATGAATCTCTCATCTGGTAGAGGCTTTAGACATGCTGAAGCTGCTTTTACTTCATATTTGTACTAAAATATGATCCCATTGATGGTAAAGCCATTATTCTGCACATGCAGAAGAACAGCTCTCCCACACCGATGGCCCGCGATAGGAAGTGAACTACCTTGAATAACCTGCTATTATGGGAGCAGTAATACTGACTTGTCAACTCTGAGGACCTCACTTGATGTTGAAGTGAGGCTTTGAAACGGTAGATTAAAAGGTGTTATAAATGTGTTGGCACCCGTAAATTGCACATCACCCCAGGTAAGGAAAGTCCCTGCTCTTGAGCAAGTCAGGTAAACAACTTTTGATTTCTTCTGGAGGTGACACCGTCTGCTCAGGCTGCGGCTTTTGAAGGAGACGCAACCGTACGAACATTACAGATAACAGACCTCCTGGAAATTCCCAGAGGTGGAGAGCTGTGTCATTACATTAAATTAAACTTTAGCTCCAAAAAAAATCTGACATTTTTTTTTCTACTTTTACCTTATTTTTGCAGTTGTATATATCCTTTTGGTTTTTTTGATCAGACGCAGACTGAAATCATCAACATCCTGACTATTCATCAGTTTAAATCAAACATGTGTTGTGCTGAGGCTGCTGCAGATTCTGTTTTACAATCGACTGAATGCAGCGTGAAATCTTTACTTTTCGTGCCCTCTAGTGGCCAAATTGAATGTTACCATGATCACAGCATTTTGACAAAATTAACTCCAATAAGTAATAATTTAATATTACTATAAACCTTGAGTTTAGGTGATTTATATAAAAATGATGTAGGTTTTCCTGTGAGTTGTTCAGATTGCAAAGCCCTCTGAGACTTGCTTATTTCAAAGTTTATTTACTGGAAACATCAGAAAAGTTTACTTATAGTCTTACATTTTATACAACGAATGGATTTTGGATGTCACCATTTTGCATCAGGCGTCCTCACTGATGCACAGCTGGTCCACCTTTAGACAATATTGTCGTAATAACAAAAAGTAGCAGAAAGTCACCTTATGTCAAGGATATTTCCTGTCAGTTTGCTGATTTGTAAACCACTAAAGCGATGTTGTTCCTGATGAATCCTGGAGGATGTTGGTCCAGTTCTGATTCGTGAATGTCATAATTGATTTCTGCTCATAGCAATATTGAAAACGATTGTATCCGCTAATTTAATTTTGCTTCTAATTTTCCTAAAAAGCTAGCTTGTGTGCATTCAACTTGAAAAAGACATACAAATCGCACCATTTGAGCATTTGTACGGCGTATGTGGATTGAATAATTTAGTCATTTCTTTTTACCATGTTGGTAAATACAGACACACCACAGCAATGCATCTGTTCATGTCATTGTCTAGATATAAGATGCTCTTCAGTGATAAATGCTTAAGTTTTGATCACCTAAATATTACAGAGTAAAGGTCATACTTAACATATCGCAATGTCTTTAAGTATTTCAAAGACTGAGACCTCCGAAACATAAAGAATTCATAAATACATTATTGTACAAAACACATATTTCAATTAATCTGAGCTCTGGAAGCTGATTAAATTAAAAATGTGTTTTAAATAACTTATTAAACTTACAATATCATCATAGATTTGCTTTTACGTGACAATGTTTTAACTTCTTTTGGCCGTTTTTTAGGTAATTCACCTCATTTCTTGTCTGTGATTCTTCTCTCCTTGTTTAATTGTCATCAGTTGTTCTAAAAAGGGTTGTAAATGTCTCAAGACGTATTAACAGGGATAAATAAAGACTATTCTTGTTTGCGGTGGAGTTCTTATTTGTCTTTTTCAAGCAGTCGGACCAGATCGTCTAAACTCAGGGTCACTCTGACCGTCCTTCCCTTGCTCTTTTCCTATCCCCCTGCACTATCTCTCATGGGGAGGATCATCCATCACGGTTGTCTAAACAGCCCGGTCACCCTGTGATTAGTGACTCCTCTAGGTCAGACGTCTCCGCAGCACATACTAATTCAAACGCCCGTCTGCTTCTGCATATGTACATGCACCGATGAGGGAATGTTTGTGTCTCCTTTAAACACCGTTCATCATCCTGTTTGCAGCAGGCTATCAACCACGGGCCTCCAGCGGGGAGCCCATTTCTCAGGAAACAGGTAGAAGCTCATCAGTCCCCAACCGCATGCGTGGATCCGAACGGTGACTGACACCGGCGTGGTCTGGTGGTGCGTTCACGTGGTCAAATGTTTCTTCCATCTAAGCAGAGAACGGAGGATGCTGCTGCTGACATTTAAAAGTATGTGTGTGTGAAGGTGAAATAACACAACGGGACGGTTCCTTCAGTTTAGCAGAGAAGAAGCCAAACTCAGTGTTACTCATCAGAATTTATGATTATGAGGAGCTAGGCCCACAAACATGCACTTATCAGTAGTATCAGTGCTTATATTGAGTCCAAGGATGTGATGTTAATGTGAAGGACATCTGAACATAAACTGTTTTACGGCATTTGATGCCTCAGAGATGCACTGGGAGACAAGCATGTAGGTTTGGATAGAGGCTTTATTTATTTATCTGTGCAATGGGGTCGATGAAATATCAAGACATGATTGGACTTCTGCTACAAATTTTCTTTTGGAAGGAAAGCAGCACAATGGCTTACATTTCCTACTTATTTTGAATAAAAATATAATCAGGGAACTATGAAGGAATGTACACAATGTCACATCTTATGGAGAAGTTGAACCTCTGGATTAAGAGAAAATTGCACTTAACTGTGTCCAGTTGCTTGTGTGAATGTCACTAAAGTATATTTGGAATAAAACAGAGGATAAAGACTGAGCCATGATTGTTGAACATGTTTTTTAATAAGATAAAAAAAACAGACATCCAACCATCCATTCCATCCATTAGCTATACCCGCTTTATCCTGTAGAGGGTCGCTGTGAGCCGGAGTCCCAGCTCATGTTGGAAACCCTCCGGACAGGCTGCCAGTTCATCGCAGATACAAACAGACAACACTCACACTCACGCCTACAGTCAATTTAAAAATCACAGAGGTATCACTCCCTGTAAAAATCAAGAACAGAAAATGAAAGAATATAATTTATAAATGTGCTTTCCTGAAGGTAGTTTACCCAGAATGTTCCAAAAGCTGCAACCAGACCGTAGCCTACCTCTGCACACATAACAACACATATACACACTGTACATGATCACAACAGAACTTAACAAGTCGTCACATTTATCAGCTCCATAATTACAATTTTGTTTACAGTCGGGGAATGTTAGAATCAAATGTCTTCACGTTACTTTTGTTTCCCCCCCCCCCCTATTTATTTTCAAGGTTCTCAGAAGTTGCTCTTGATGCAGAGATTGATGCCATATTTGCCGTTTTCTTCTGGATATAGTCTTGCAGGCTGCTTTGCAAGCACTCGGAATAGATAACCTGTAGGGGAATAGTCAGCAGGAACCAGCCCTGCATCCACACACAAACACATCCACAACCCCAAGTCAGTCTCTTGTTGTGTTAATTGGCTTTTTTTTCTGTCATTATCATACGTTTGTGCCTGTAGGACTTACCAGGAGGGTGTGACAGACGCTGCCATTTGTTTTGTCTCCAGCTCGGAGGTACTGCAGGGAGCTCTTTACGAATTCTTTCGGCGACAGAGTCACTGTGTTAGTCGGTTGGTAACCTGCCATCCGAGTGGAGATCCCGAACGGAGCCACTGCCTGAGAAAACAGGAAAAAGGGGAGAAGAAGAAAGCTGTGGTAAGATGTGAAGAATAAAAGCTTTTATTCTTTAACATGTCATTCACTCCACCTGTGATTAAGAAAAAGGTGGGATGAGAATCAAAGTACCTGTATAATGATCCCTTTGTCTTTGTATTCAGCTTGCAAACACTGAGAAAATCTTTCCACAAACACCTGAAGGAACACAGATTAAAGTACGAGCGATCATTCAACAGAGAAGGACGAGAAGTGAAGTGATGATGCCGAACTCACCTTTGATGCAGAGTACAGGGTGTACAGAGGGAACGGAATCGAGGCGATTCCAGATGAAATATTCACAATCAACCCTTTTCCCCTGTAGAGGCAAAAAAAAAAAGACAGACAATCCAGTTGTGGTCTTGTTTTTGTGGCCTGATACTCAATTTATTCAGCATGTTATTGCTTTATCGCATTACACGTTACGTCTAATGAAAAAAACATGGGTAGGAAACCTGTTCGCCATGCCTGGGAGGATAATTCTGCACATCTGGAGACAAAATTAAATTAGGTTCAGATTGAAGACAAACAAAAGTGTTGACAGAGTAAATTTGTTCGAGAAGAAAACAAAGAATCTTCTACGCTGTCAGACCTGTTTAGATCGTTTTGATGAAGACAACATGAATGAATGTATTTAAGAAGCAAACCTGATGAACGTCTGACTGAAATGCTGCCTATAAGCGGACTAAACAACAAATGGTGTGCAGGATTCTTTTGTACCCTGTCACTGAGACTTTATGATGTCAGTGGTTTCTCTTACCTTGGCCATGGTTTTCACATTGCAGTTTATGACCTTTGTAATTGTCTGAAAGCAAACATAAACAGGATCTCATGTGTTATCTCTTCGCTGATATGGAAAAGAAAAGAGGGTTTAGTGTTAAGAACCCTGTGAGGATCAACACTTGGGTGATATGTGATGGTAAACTACCAATAAAACTCATTTATTAATTAGACAAATGGAGCAGTGCAAATAGAAACGATCTGCTGGTGAGTCAGCGAAGGTTTGTTGGCCTCGGGCTACGGAGCTGTTCAGTAGGTTTAACTTGTGCAAGCGCATGGGCATGCCAGTGCCTGTGAAAACACACATTGGGGATACAAATTGCAATCTGCCGCGAGGTTTTCCACTTTTCCACTGATCTACAGGTGGTGGTAACAGGTCAGGCTTTGCACTCATAAAGGCGGAGAAAACAAAGATAAGGCAGATCGCATGCAAGCGTGGATGAGCGCAATGCAGGATTCAAAATATCAAAAAGTTGTTCTGCAAAGAAGGGACTCATGCAGGAAGTGTGTTGGAGCTGAACTGACGCCCGACGTGTTTCTCGTGATTAAAAAAACTGAATGTGAAGATAACGTTTGTTTGTTTTGCAGGAAAACCTCCCAAGGAGGTGCCACTGACCTTGTCAAGCTCCTCACACTCCAAGAATTTGCAGGGGATGAAGCTGGGCAGCATGCCTACGTTGTTGACTGGGGTGAAGAAGAAAAAGATGCAGCTTCAGAGGTGGAAAGAAACTCTGCTGATACTACTATTCTAAATGTTCCCCTGTGTTTGGTGTCTATGGAAATTATGATCAAGACATTACTTGGAATGAACTGATAAATGTCTGACCTAAAACTCCAATGTTGAGGTCCTTAAGCTGAGTCTCAATGTCCTCGAAGACGTTTTCGTTTATGAAGTCCGTCGCGATCACTTTGACCTTCTGCCCTGTGGTTTCACCTGGGGAGGATGAAATGTATATTCTCACAGATGACAAACAGTTCATCTGTAAATGTCTGAGTCAGTTAAACATGCAAGTTTATACCTATTTCCTTGGCCACCTGATCCAGTGTTGCTTTGGTTCTGCTCATGATGACAACGTTCATTCCTTGCTCAGCCAGCTGAGGAGCAAAAAGTGTAGCAGTGGATAGAAAAAGACATAGCAGATTGTACAATAACGCCATAAACGCATAATGAACTGGGCAGGAAAGAACTTCAATCCTCGTTGCTCAGATCTCAAAATAACATCATAGTATCTAAACACATAGAAAGCTGTAATTTGTAACAAGTGTTCTGATTTTGAAAATGTACAGCATGGTTTGTCCTGCATGCAAACACAAGCAGTGCTATTGAAACACGTCACTTACTGCAAATGCGTACGCTCTTCCTACACCTTCTGACGCTCCGGTCACCACTGAAACAGAGATGCAGGAATCAGAGTTACAAATGACTTCCATCAGCTGTCACATTTTCCTGCAGTTTCCCCCTCTAAACACCGGAGGCACTGTGATTCGGAGCTGCTGCACCGCCTCATCCTCCTCTCAGCACTGTCAGGCAAACCGCAGGACAGTGTTTGTATTTGTACAACCAACCCATTCTGTTCTTACACACTGTGCTAAAACAGCATGTTCTCCAGTTCTGATAAAGAATTCAATGAGAAGAAACAGGAGCTGCTTGTTTCTGCATGACTCTCCCATGTCCTCCTTACCCTGATTACAAAGAGCACGGCCTCTTTTCTAAACCTTTTTTTTTAGATCTAAAGTGATGAACGTTTACATCTAAGTGGGGTTCTCGGGGGCTGAACTGGGATTTAAGATTAGGAAGAGCTTGTAAATGGGAAGCTGGAGGCTGATGTGTTGTTAGCAAAGTGATAAACCGAAGGAGTAACCTGAGACTGCCAAAAAACTGCTAAAAATGCAAGGAGGCATTCGGCATCCTTTCAATTTATCCAGTTCAACGAACAAACTGAATGCACCTTGCAAGTGTGTAAACACTCCTCTGTTTCTGACAAAATGAGAACAGTGTCAAAAGGCAAAGCTCAGATCTCCCAAGTCTTTGAATAAAACTAACATTCTCAGTCAGTTTAATGCACCACAAACAGACCAACAGGTTGTTTCTTGCATTGAGGAGTTTTTATTTTCCTTGTTGTTGTCTCGCTGTCATCACCTCCTCGAGGGCAGTGATTAATCCTGGCAAAAACCTTTGCCTCACCGTAGATTTTTTATTTTTTTTTCAACACGATTCAATACTTGTATATGCATAAACTATATACAGCTAACTCAAATGTTAAATTGCTATGCATGTCGAGATCTTCCATCACCAGCGTACAAAATATCGGAAGTTGTCAGTTAGAAGTTGTGGTAACTTTTGGAACAGGAGGTTCCACGTAATGCCCGGTTGCTTTGCCAACAGAAATTACATGTCACGGGCAGATTTT
>NW_007578072.1:265879-266992 GCF_000690725.1 Stegastes partitus | reverse complement strand
TCAGATATCGAAACAGTTGAAAGCATGTTATGGATAAAACAGGGTGCACGCACTGTTTCAGCAAAAAGACGTTACTGCCGTATTGTCTTAGTTACAGGAGCACCACAAAGCAACATTCTAATAACTTCCACTGTGTTGTGGTGATGATAAAAAAATCTTAGAGATGGACACTTGATCTAAACTGTCTGTTGGCCACATGCCACGACAGCTAAGTGAGAAAGTATGTGGGTTATGTTTCTTTGTTTGTGATCGCGTTTGTAATTTGGTTGAACCAGTCATTTACTCTAACTGTGTCAGGTGTCTGCGATTGTTAAACAGGCATATATTTAGTTCCTGAAGAAACCTGGCCTCAATCCAGCAGTCTGGTTTAACTGCAATGTCCCACATTACTCTTTGTTCAGTGAATGATTTAAACGTTGGTTGCCAGACAGCTGCAAGGAAGCAGCGTCGTAGGAGGAATAGTTTGGAAACCAAATTTGTGAACTGAAGCTGCGCTCCTGAAAGTTTTAACAATGCAGTTACCATCTAAAGTTTTTACATTTACATCAATTTGCATTCACTGTATGTTTATTAATGAACTTACTCAGTATGTCTACAGTGATTGTGAATTGTTTAAGCAAACTAATTTTCATAAATACACCGATATAGATATATAGATAGATTTGTAGCACTGCAGAGATGTGCACATCATCACATTGGTCATCGAGGTTTGCTCTGACCTGTTTGTAAGATGATTGAATCTTTATGAACTCACCCTCAAAATATATTACTTATAAAAGTTAAATGAAGAGCTCATTTGCAAAAACAGATACCTCCATCTTCACAAACCTTCAGAAAACCCACTTTTACATCGTCTGAGACAATATCAATCAAACTTAAGTTATCTCTAATTCTGTCATTTCTACTGAGTCAAAGTCACTCAACTTCAGATTGATTGATATTATCTCAAGCAACAAAAAATAAGTTCTGAAAATCTACAAAAATGGAGTTATGTTTTTGCAAATGAAGTCTTCAATTATTTCTGTATATTTCCACAACACTTGAACAGGTGAATCACCTGCAGAATTTAACTGATATGAGGAGTCTTTTATGCCTAAGGAGTCCTCTGGCCGC
>NW_007578072.1:227737-261304 GCF_000690725.1 Stegastes partitus | reverse complement strand
GCTTCTCGAGCCGGTCGAGACGGCGTCGACCCGCTCGGGAACAGGATCGGTCGAGACGGCGTCGACCCGCTCGAGGACACGGACAGGATCAGGTGTGGCGGCGTCGACTCGCCCAAGAACTGGAGCAGGCTCTGTGGCGGCGTCGACTCGCCCAGGAATGGCCAGGATACCGGACCGGTGCGGCGGTACCTCGGCGGTGCTGGGGGGCGTGGCGTTCGGGGTGCTGGGGAGCGGCGAGGTCTGGCGTTGCCGGGAGCCCTGCCTCTTCCTGGAACGTCTTCCGGGAAGTGGCTCCTCGGACTCAAAGGGAGCAAATCAGGTGGGTGATTGGGTGCGACTGCCTCAAAATTATCGAGACCCAGGGCTCTGTCCAATAAAAATGAGGTCAGTTCACTGGATGATATACTGACGGGAGTTGCCTGGGGGCCTCCTCTGCGTCGGGAACCCCGCTTGCCACTGGGTGGCGTTTTAATGGCCTGGCGGATTCCCCAGAAGGGAGACTTGCAGTCAACGGTGGAAAGTTCAGGGGGAGAAGTGGTAGCGGGGTTTGTGGGTGGTGGCAGGATGTGTCTGTTAACGTCCTGGGGCGGTCGGTCCAGGGTTTCTAATAGGGTGCAGGCTCACCACCCCCACCCTACAGTGAGGGAGCTCAGGGCCTGCAGGCCGAAGGCTATCTGCTTTACGGGCAGAACGGGTGTTGGCAGGCCGGTGGCTGAGCGACAGAGCCGTTAACTGATCCGTTAGGATGCTAATCTTACTGGTCAGGGCCTTATTAACATCTAACAGAGTTTTAATGACTTGGTCAGGGCGATTGACTAAAGCACTCTGGCTGGCTATCGTCTGCTGCATCGAGCTACCTGTCATGGCTGAGTCGGAACCGGTCATGTTGCCTGCTGAGTTCGTCTTGGCCATGCCGTACTGTTACGGGACGGTTCGAAATTCGAAGACTCATGCGCGAGGCAACATGACACCGCAGACAGGCAGTTTAAACAGTAATTTATTGGTACACACAGGAAAATAAGTACAAAACTCGAGGTTTGCAGGCAGAGCAAACTACACCTGTTAGTGGTTGGCTGAACAAAAGAACTAAGACACGGACCCAAGTTCGGCACCACCGAGTCGGGAACCGGGAAACCAAACCTAGACTAAACAGCGGAGCAACTAAAAGGACACCAAAAGGGGCTAACGAGGAAACTGAATAATAAACAGAAAGGGCTAGCAGACAAAACGCTATCTCTAAAGCTAGCGCTACGCACAGACTGGCGGACTTAATTCAGAGCGAGGAGAAACAGAAGGTCTGGACAGGTAGACTAGAGGAAGTTTCAAAAGCTAACGCGACATACAGACTGGCAGAGCACTGACGCTAAAACAAGAGGCTAATTTATGAGGCTAGCAAAACCCATGCTGGGAGAACCAGACCTGACAGGAGCCGACCGAGTAGAGAGGGGAAGCAGGGAGGAGGATAGGTGGTGCACAGGGGTCGGCGTTGCCGCGGCTGCGGTGGAGAGGCAGGCGGAGACCGGGGGCGGACGCCAGGGAATCCAGGGAGGGAAAGGTGAGCGGAGCTAGTGCTGGTGAGCTGACGGAGCCGCAGTGGTGGAGCGGCGTCGGGACTGACGAGTGGATGAGAGCGGGCAGGTGACAGGTGGAGAATCCGGTTTCAGTGGCAGGAGTGGAATGGTGATGGTGGCAGAACCGGTGAATGGTTCGACGGCGTGGCACTGGAGCATTGTCTGGCCGGAGCTGAAATACCAGCAGACCGGAGGTCGCAGCTGGAGCGGACCAATCCCCACGTACCAGTCAGCAGATTGGTAACCAGGCACACCTGCCTGCGTGCTGGGACGCCGGAGAGAGAGCGAGCCGGAGAGAGAAGGGGCCGAGGCTGCAGGGACATGACATCATGAACTGCACTAAAAACGTAGGACTCCTAAAATTAGGACTGATATTTTCATTTATTCCTAGAAGTTTGTCCTAACTCAGCTAGTTATGAGCTAATTTTGGCCTGAGAAGGTTACAGAAACCCTTAATCAAAGTGCCTCCCTGTGGAGAAATGCCAAAGTGGGAGAAGATCCCATCACACAATAACACACTGAAAGGATTAGATATTCCACCAAGATATGGCAACAACATGCCAGGACCTGGAAGACATGTCTGGGGAGATGAGCATCTTGCCCACCTTGCACATTCTGCTGATATCAGATATCCAACCTCTACATATGTGCTCATTCGTGACTTCTATGGTAACTGGATTTAGATTATGAGAGAAGTTCCACAACCAAATAACTGTTCCGTTTCCTTTCAGACAAGTTAGGTGAGCTCATTTGTGCTCCTCAGTGGCTGTTGTTTGCAACGCTCATTATATTAGTAATTGTAGCAATAAAAGAAAAGCCATAATGACATGGGCGTCATTTAAAACCCTCATTATACATCTGTAGACGGTGTAACAGGAGACGCATTACAGGTACTACAATCTCAAACAGTCATAAAAAAAATATGGCTTTACAATGTTAGAGTTCTTCAGTGTCAAACTCTGTGAATTAAATGAACAAGTTGAGAATAATCTGCCTTCAGACCGTTTTCAAAAGAGTCTCAGACATTGCTCTGACATTTTCCTCATGCAAATGAATTCTGTGAACTGCAACAGCCCGTGGAGGCCTTTCATCAAAGGGAGAGAGATGCACAAAGAGAAAGACATGCTGTGATTCCTGCTGGTCACTGTTAAATGAAATTACAATCAAAAAAGAAAAGAAAAGATTATCTTTTTTTTTTAACATAAAATGACATGGACTGCAAGATTTATTCTTTTTTGATACCTCTGCCACCGATGTTTTCATTTAGGTACCAGCAGGATGTTTTTCCCCTGCAGGGCCATTTTAGGGCAATCTGAACCTTTGTGCATGAACCGCCCTTGTGGAACCTCTTTGATGGGAAAGAAAACAGTTCCTACTCCAGAGTAGGTGTTTCTATGTGTCCTCTGAAAAGTGCTGCGTGGGTCTCCACCCTAAAAAATGAATCTCAGAGGGGAGAAGCACCATTTTTTTCTGTCCTTCTCCTTTCGAATATCGCCACTGATTATGTAAAATTTGCCAACTGGGCTAACATCCAATGTTTTTCCAATGAGTCAACTGAACTTACATCCAACTGTTTCCTGTTATTTTGGCACACTTTGAGTCAACGTCATGGTTGAGCCTATAAGATCCCAGTGGAAAAGGGTCAAATCGGGGTCTGACACCTGCCCCAAGTTCTTACCTCTAAGTTCTGCACGAGCAAAGATAGAGACATACACGTGCATACATACATGTAACACACAGTATATGTTATCATCAGCTTACGCAGATACCCTACAATACGTTTTAGCCACCTTGAAATTGAAAAGACAATTCAGCGAGGAGCATAAAGTGATGCAAATGCGGTCGAGGGAAATGAATGCAGCGGGACGTGGTTTAGTCAGCCCCAGAACACACTGTTCTGATGTTTTTTCCTCTGTGCTGGAATGGAATGAAGGTGGACTTTTGAAAGAAAGAAAGATCAGCCCAGTGCTCTGTTTTTCACAGGGCTTCTTTTAGCACTGTGGGAGACTGAATAACCTCTTCAGAAGATGCCAAAGGAAGTCTCTTAAGTCGGCTGAGACCGCGCTGGGACCTGCGGAGGAATGCTACGAGAAGACAGATGCGAGCCGGGGCTGACTGTGTCCCCGCACTCTTTTCAAGCTTATAGGAAGGTGACGAGTAGGATTTGATGCAGCATTTGGATTATGCAGCGGGGTCTTTCTTATCATTGTCAAATTAGCCTGAAGGCACTTCATGCTTGAGTGTTCTAGCAAAACAATGCAGTGTGTACTGTCATTAGTAGTTATTGTGCACTTGTAGTGTTCTCTTTATCCGGTTCCACTTGTTTCCCCTCCTTTCATGTGATTATTATTTAACCGTAAACCACACAGAGAGAACGCTCTGCACTTAGACAATGAATCTAAGAATAAGTGAACTCAGAAATAATGTCGGTTAAGCTGGTTGCAGATACAGCGCTGCTTTACAAATGAATCTGAGATGCAATTAGGCACACTGACATATTTTTAGCAAATGTGAGCAGCTGTTCAGGAGGCATGAACAAAGCCAGGACTTGCTTCTTTGGGTTAAACATTACACAACTACAACCTTGTGTAACAGTGAAGAGTCTGAACAAGTCAGAAGCACCGGCTAATCATCTGTTTCTTTCAGTTGTGCAGCCCAATTCTCTTCATTGATGACTGAGCTTAAGTAAACTTTTGTGTTTGTTTAGTGTCTCATGCATGTAGAGACAGATTCTGCCACGTGCACTTTTTCTCACATTGCTCATTAAGCTATAAATAAATACACAGATGAAGTCTTTTTATCACAGCAGGTATTATAATTGGCATTTAAATTGCATCTGATGCTGTATATTCCAAACCCTATATGCAGTATCAACATAAACACACACACATATGCACATACACTAGTACACACACACACACTCTGCTCACCTGCCCACTCGCCCATAGAGGTGAAGAAGGTTTTCTGCAGTGGAAACCACAGCTTTGGAAAAAGCATCCTACTGAAAAGCAGCAGTTTGACTCCATAGTAGACAACAACAGCTGCACCGAGAGAGATGAAAAATAGCTCCATCAAATCCATGCTTTGCTTCTTGTGGTGCAGCAAACTCAAGATTTAAGCTCGACTGTGTCTGTGTCTGTTGTAAGAAAGAGTTTTTAGTCCAGTGATAAAGAGGGAATAACCCAGTCAGAGGACACTCCCATTTACACACACACACACACACACACACACACACACACACACACACTCGATCTCTGACTTGTGTGCAAATACACCTCTATCTATCTATCTATCTATCTATCTATCTATCTATCTATCTATCTATCTATCTATGAAAGTCCTCAGTGATAGCATTCCTGCACAAAAGCTGCAAACATGGGTCCCATTACCTCACACAGGTATCTCGTTGCCACACACAGACTTGCTCTGCAACTCACCTGTGTGTAAAGAAGTAAGCTGTGTTTTTTTCCAACTGCCAACAGTCTGAACACATCGCACAGGTGAGATTCAAAAGCATGACTGCAGTAGCTGCTGATTGCCATCGGTGCCACGAAAACTACAGAAGGGACATTTTCGAGGTTGTTACTTTAATTTTAAATGAACAAAAGTCCTATTAATTAGCACTTACTAATCTTTTAATGACAACATGTTTTTCAAATTTCCTAAAACAAATCATTCAAACCTTTGATTTAATGCTATGTGAAGATTTATCTGGCAGCAATTACCGGTTGGTCTTCTTGGTAAGTCCCTCCAGGCTTTGCATGCCTGGATTTTGACAGTTGATCCCATTTTTCCTGACAGGTCCTGTCAAGGTTTGCCAGACTGGAGAGGAAAACTCTGTAAGCTGCCATCTCCGTATATCTCAACAGATATTATATGGGGCTTATGTCTGAGACTGAGAGCGCCAGGCCACTCGTGAACAGTTGAACAATTGTCCTGAAGCCGCTCCAGCGTTGATCTGGCCACATGCGTTGGTTCATCGTGGCGCTGAAAGGTTAACTGTCAACTCCATCCCACGTCACACACATTCTGGAGCAGATTTTCTTCAAGGACCTCTTTGCAATCGGATGCATTTATTTGAATACATTCATTATTTGTTTCATTTTGCTCTATCTCCCTGTCCCTGCAGCTGAGAAGCACCCTCGAAGCATGGTGCTGTCACCATTGCTTGTTTCACTAGACTTACTGTCTGTAGTCCTGCCCAAACAAGTCGGTGCTTTACTCAGCAGATCATAGGGTCTTTTTTGTTGCACACTCAGTGTTCCTCAGATGCCTCTTGGCAGACGTTAGGGTGCAATGTGCCTTTTACAGAAAGTGATGTGTGTCGTTGTCACAACAATCAGATTGTTGGGCTGCTGCTAAGATAGAGATGAGTCCTTCGTCACCTCCCTTCTTGCTTGGTCCTACATTGGTTGGACGTCCAACTCTAAGCTGAATCATAACTGTTTCATGCATTTTTCATGTCCCAGTTATTTAGGTCAGTGTGCTCCTGAGACCATTCAAGGCTTTACAAGTGGTTTTGTATCCTTCCTCTGATCTGCCTCTCACCACAGTTTCATCTTGCAGGTCGACAGAGAATTCTTTGTCCTCATGACTTGATGTTTGTCCCGACACACAGTGTGAAAAGTGAGACTTTAGTAAACAGGGGTGTAGCTTACATAACTCTGTGCAAGCCGTTCCATTTGGCACAGATGCGCCACAGTGTCACCGTGTCTGAATATGTTTTTAAACAAGACATTTTAGTTTTTAATTTTTAATAAAATTGCAAAATAAAATGTAAAAGTATGTTTTCACAATGCCATCTTTGGATTATTGAGTGATTCATGGAGAAATCCCAATTTGATCCCTTTAAAATACAGTTGTTCTCAGTTGCTTTGGTGCATTTCTCACATCACATTTGCACAACAGTTATTTCACTTCTCAAAACAATTAGTAGAAGCTGCAAAACCTAGTTGACAACCTGCAAAAGTGTGAAGATGAAGATGAAAAGTCCTGACACCATTTTTTATGAACAAGATAGTCATATGGCTTCGGCATGTTTTCATGATGACAGTTTGCTCTGTAAGTGTTTTCAAATACAAAAAAGTCAGATCTTGGCGACACAACTTAAAAATGCTCAGGACAGCACTACACACGATTTGCACAGTCATTTGGAAACTACAGTAAAGTTACACATTATTGTATTTAGTGAGGTAACTGAGTACAAGACATTGAATATGTATGTTTCACAATCAGAATCCTTTAATGTCATGATACCAAAAACACTACAACGAAATTGGGTGCAATCCCATTCAGTGCAAAGAACAACTATAAATTAACTGTGCAAGATAAAAACAAGACGTTTTTAGAACCTATAGATGTATATAAAAAAATAAACAAGTGACAATAAGTATAAAATGAGTATAAAAATGTAAGTATTTACACATTTTTACTGCATGTGATCTTTGCAATTCTAATTTGTTCACAGTATTGTGCAAAAGAAAAATACACACTTGTTAACAACAAGCATAAGAAACACCCTTTGGATAGAGCTGAGAGCAACTGTTAACAATATTGCAGTACACACTGGAAGTGAACGTACAATATGCACAGTGCTGTGAATCATTCATGCACATCCAGGCCTTCCTGTCTGTCTGTCTGGTCAGATATTTTCATATGTACATCACAGTGAATATCATCCCTTGCAATGCAGCGAGGAAAGTATCTCCTCGAGTGGCGAATCCACCCTCTGCAGGACTCAGCTGTGATGTCATCACATGCTGCATCCATGGCTGCTAGCAGGGCCATTTGGGCATGTGGATGCCGGTCATATACTTTCCACCTCCAGGCAGAGAAAAACTCCTCTGTTGGATTTAGGAATGGGGAGTAGGGAGGGAGATATTCCACCAGCATCGTTTCATGTGCAGCAAACCACAGTCTGACCACATCTGAGCGGTGAAAATGTACGTTATCCCAAACAACAACTTACTGGATCAGATGGTCACCAGTTCTCTCATTCTCAGGGATTTTGTCAAAGTGTCTAAAAAAGTCAGCAGATGTTGAGGCTGAGGTTCACCTGAGAGAAATTGTTCAATTTAGTAGACATGTTCAGGAAAATTTTTTATAAAGGATCAAATTTGCTTGACAGATGTTGACAACTGGTTCAACAGTTCAACAGTTTTGTATGTAGTGACTCAAGCAATGAAGTGAGGACTATTAGTTTCATAAGGAATGATGTTGTTGCAAAACAGCAGAGAATTCTATGAAAACAATTGACGCATGTCCAAAAGCATTTGTAATTTGCTGGAAGGAATGAGAGACTGCTACGATGATGACTAAATGTTGTGAGGTTGAAATAACAGTTATGAGACTTTTAATTCTGATCAGAGAAATGCACCAAAACGACATTTACAGCACAATTCAGTGTGCAAAATGTGAAATGAATCCAATATAGATAGATGCTTCATGGATTCAGAGAAAACCCTGTGGTTGAGTGGCAATAAAAGCCATTTAGGGCAAATTCACAAGATATTATCATCAAAACTATCCAAACATCTCCCATCACCATCATCACTGGTCAAATGTTCAGTACAAACATAGTCATTTATATCAGAGGTACACATCTGGCAAGTCAATGTAAGGTCGAGAGGCGCAGAGCAAACGTCCCTTCTTTACATACTTGATAAGCCTTCTTAAATTCCTCATGAGATGTCCCAGTTAAGCTGCAACTTCCAGTGAAATGGGTGGTGTGGAACACGCTGGCAAAATGCCAACAGAATTCAAGTGAAGCATGATCAGGATTAGTGTAGTGTGAAAAAAAAGATGGAGCTCAGGGGTTGGAGTGTTAATCACCATGCTTTCAAAGGAAATCATGCTCTGGAAATTCCCTGACACTGTCACTTGACTACATAACTGATTTATTTTAATCATCTAAAGGCAGTTTGTGACTTTAATTTGTCACATTTTGCTGATGTCCCTCCTTTGACCGGACTGTTCTTGAATGGAGATTTGCCTCCACTGTGTAAGTTACTTATCCTTGGATTCTGTGCAAATAAGCAAAGTTGTTTATAGTATTTACACTTTCTCGAGTTCCGGAGAGATAAACTTTATGATAACTGTGCAAAAAACATTAAGCATCTGAACCCCAAGCAGTTATGGGTGTTTTTTTGTTCCTGTCATGTCAACACAGATGCCACACATCGTGAGAAATGAAAAGTTTAGTTTATATCAATGCTTATTTTAGAGCTGCAAGGTGGAACAGTGGTTAGCACTGTTGCCCACAGCAAGAAGGTCGCCGGTTCGCATCCTGGTGAGGACACCCAGGATCTTTCTGTGTGGAGTCTCCATGTTCTCCCCATGCAGCGTGGGTTCTCTTCGGGTTCTCCGGCTTCCCCCCACATGTTGAGGTTAATTGGTGATTCCAAATTGTCCGTAGGTGTGAATGTGAATGTGCTTGGTTGTCTGTCTCTAAGTGTAACCCTGTGATAGACTGGTTACCTGTCCAGGTGTCCCCTGCCTTCACCCTGAGTCAGCTGGGATAGACTCCAGCCCCTGTGACCCTAGTGAGGACTAAGCGGTGTGTAGATAATGGATAGATGTTTATTTTACACAAAACTTAAAAAAAGGAATCTACTTGTGTGTTACCAATGCTAGATTTTTTTTCTTTTCTGACTAGTCTCCTATTTGCAAACACAGCCTGCAGTTGAGGCCAGTTTGCCCAAAAACTCTCTGATTCATTTCGATTTTTTTTTTCAATTTTTAGCAAAATTTTAACAAAAATGTGTTCAATTTTCCCAACGAAATCGCACACCACAAACTATATGAACTGACAGAAAACTGGTAATGCAATGCTTCTTTCTTCAGGCATTTGAGAAAAAAAAACAACTGGCATGTTTAAGGTTTTAGAGGGTTAAAACTTGTGTGTGCAGGGTGTTAAAATTTCCAACTTAAGTGATACTTTACAAAAATATATGCTGTAAAAATAGCTATAAACTTTGAATTCACCATCATGGACTGACTGAACTCCGTATCACAGCGAGGATATTGTGCAATGTTTTTAGAAGAGTGTGAGTGGCACACTGGAAAGAGGAATGCATACACTCTGACAGGGAGCCAAACGAAATGTGTGGTTCTTGCAGAATAATTTCTTCTCTTGAACCACATATCATTCAGGAACTGACATGTTAAGTGGTAGAAACATGATTCCATTTGGAGGTTCATGTTAAATAGCTTCTGCTTGTGTAAGTAGTAATTCTGGCTGATTCATGAGTCATTAGTACTTGATAAATTCAGGGCTGTGTGTCTCTTGGTCTTCTTTGACATTTATCTGCCCTCTAGTGGTAAAAAAAAATCAAAATCAAAATCATGCAGTTTAAAGGTGATTGATGCAACAATATCCACAGCGAGATGATACGAATGTCTCCACCACTAGATGTTTTTCTGTCCTGTTTATACAACAGTAGAAGCAAGTTTACTTGTTGCAGTGTTTACTTGATAAACTCAAGGCTGTGTCCTCGCCTCAATGTCAGAGCTCATGCACATATAGTGTGAACTGTGTACATGTGTCCTTGATTGCAAGCCACATCCAGAGAGATCCCTGGCACCTCCAGAAATGTTTCATATCAGTGGCCAGATGGGGCCACTTGAAATCTTGAGGTGCTACACAGAAATCATAAAGTGTTCTCTGAATTTCATGAATTTTACTACGAGTAGACTACATACACTAGTTTAAACTATGTCAGTATGACAGTTAAGAAATGAAAAACTGATATATGTCTTATTTTACAGTAAAGGTCACTCATTATCTGATGTACATAGAGTTTTGGGTGACTAGCATTCACAATAACACAGGAGAAGAAATGCTGTCGAGTTTTTAAGGGAAACATCCATCCATCCATCCATCATCTATACACCGCTTAATCCTCACTAGGGTCGAGGGGACATTGGAGTCTATCCCTGGACAGGTCACCAGTCTATCACAGGGCTACACTCAGAGACAGACAACCAAGCACACTCACATTCACACCTCCGGACAATTTAGAATCACCAATTAACCTCAACATGTTTTTGGACTGTGTGGGAGGAAGAACCTGGAGAGAACCCACGCTGCACGGGGAGAACATGGAGACTCCACAGAGAAAGATCCCGGGTGTCCTCGAACCGGAGACCTTCTTGTTGCGAGGAAACGGTTCTAACCACCAAGCCACCTTGCAGCCCTTTCAGGAAAACAGCGAGTGCAAATTATTTTTATTAATAGGATCAATTATAATATATATTATAATAATGTTGCTTGACAGTGTTAACCACTCGCTGACATGTTATCAATGCTATAGGTTAGAGCTGCTATGATTAGTCACCGTAATCAATGACGGCAATGTTGGAAATGCACCAACATCAATATTATTGACTGACGCTTGTTTTTCCCTTCACTTCACTACATCAAATGTTTTTTTTTTTCTGTATTATTGCATAATTATTCCATCATGATATCACTTGCTATTGACTCCACTCATTGGTTGGCTGCAGCTGGTGCTATGGGTTCAGAAATGGACTTGTAAAAATTTGCCAAAACTCAAAATATAGGCGTGATAACAAAAAGATGCTTTCAGTGCATCAACACCTGAAAAGCAAACATACAGGTGCTATTAGACACAGAGGCAAAGTTTATCTAATTGCTTCTCTCCTGCTCTCTGTGCTCACGTATACTTGATTTTAATACAGCTGAATTCCCAGTAAAATTGTTCTCATTTCCATATTTTTCTTGTTTGTGCTGTCAGACAATGTAAAAGAGTATGTGATTAATTAGTTAGTGACTGAATAAACACTTACTTTCAAGCTGCTGCTCTGTGCTGCTAAAATCCTGACTTTATAACCACGTCATCTGACAAACTCACCACATGACTTAAGAACGTCAGTCGTGCTTTGAATTTGGCTATATTTTCATAGTTTAATACTACTAAAATCACAAAGCTGCTCAATGCTTGTAAAATATCCCCCTTTTCCATGTTGGTCTTCAATATAGACGTAACCTTTTCACTTTGTTAAGGGGCTTGATAGAAACTTTTAACCTTTGTTTACATTTTGTACTGTGCAGCATTACACAATGATACACAATTGCTCAAAATTAAACTGCTTCAAATTAAATAGTCATTTTGCTTTTTATAGGAAAATGTATAATTTTGAATTTACTCTGTAAAATAGCTGACAGAGTATTCAATAGTTATCAGTGGCAGGTCGTTCCCAACAAAACAGCAGTGACAATGTGGAAAATTCAGCACAGAGTAACAGGGAGAGTGAAGATGAAAGCAGGGACCAAGCAGGACTATACTGTGGAAAAACAGAAGATGTGGTCAAAAAATATGAATGCAGGACTAAACAGCTTGATGACATTAGGCTTACATGCCAGCAGTAAATCAAGCTGGTAATTCAATAAAAGCAAAAAAATAAAATAAAATCATCAAGGTGCATAAAGAAAAACATGTTGAAAAAAAATCCTGTGGTCATCTGGACCATTGCAGCATTGGTTTCACCTGCACATGTTGCAGCAGAGAACAATCTGACTTCATTCATTCATGACAAAAGACACCTGCTAAACCTGCCACGTCATCAGCATGCGCCTGCTGCGTTGCCCGCGCCATTCCTACAAGCGTGTGTTTCCATCTCTCATTACATTACCATTGGCAGAGCTTTAGCAGCCACTGTTACAAGCACACATTCTGTTTTCTACCGGCATTCTTTACGGTAAGTCCAATTTCGTGTATAGGTTTTAGCAACATTTGCTACAAGAAACGCTATTAAACACCGCGGACGTTGTCGGCCTTTGGTTTCGGGATTGAATAAGTTTAGCTTGCTAGCTAGCCCAAAGTTAGCTTTGGGTGTTTGGGGTGTGCACGATTTGGAACTCTGTCTCCCCCGTTTCATTAATGAGTGGGCGGCAGTGGTATTTTAATAGCAGATGCCATTCGTAGAGGACTACTGGACTGCGCTGTGGATGTTACAGAGCTAAGCAAAGTCGGTTGTGAATCACAGTTGTTTAAAATTGCTTCTCCTCATCCGACCCCCAGATAACTGAGCTTGTTTTGGTTTGTGCTGTGCTTCAAAAACAAACCAACCTACTTCACAGGCACGTCTGGTAGCAGATGTGATTGTTTCGTGGCGCTGAAATCTTTATCATATCGACATTCCTATGTCCTGCAGAACCCATACGGCTGTATATTGTCGTAGGATTAAAACAGAATAACTCAGCATTAGTTAGTGGAGCTAAAGCAAGCATTTAGCATACGTTAGCTGGTCAACTTCTGCCGCCGCTAGCTTACTTGTCCACAGCATTTGACAACTAGCTAGTGTTAGCGACACCAGGCCATGACATGTACAAATCTACAGATATTTAGCCCTCTAACGCTGGATTAACCTCACGTATTAGCATGACAGTTTCATTTGGGTCACAGAGGCAACAACCGGTTTAACCTAAAGAGCTGACGTTGTTTGCAAAACCTCTGCCATCCTCAGAGGCTCTGCTAACCATTTAGGTTAAAACACCTGTATTAAAATGGGTTTTATGCTACGAATGTTCAACATGCATGGTCAGACTTTCAGGCAATTGGAATAACAGGTGCACAAGTGCCACATTTTGTTTTCAACTGGACAGCACAGTCTAGGCCTTTTTCACAGGGGACATTTTTATTTGTCACTGTGGGTAAAAGTGCAGGTGTACATAATACAATTAATAAAAGCTGAATTCCACCAATCTGCTATGTTTTCATCTGTCAAAGTCAGAACATCTGCCATGAAAGTGGTGCTAAAAATGAACTGATGGCACACCAGCTGGATGTGGATGTTGCACATGTGTGGGTTCATTCTTCTCCAGTTAAAGATGGTGTGATGGTTCAACCAGACTTCCACCTTGGACAGGAGTTCTAGGAAGATCGTAGAAACTGACTGGAAGCACCTTACTGTAGTTTCTTGTTCGTTTTTGAGGGTTTGTTGTACTGTGAGTGAAGTATCAGACCTGAGCACTGGAAATGATAATGAGATGATCTCGAGATTCACTGCGAATTTCCACCTGAAACATATGAACGAGACTTCAAGGGGTGACTGTGGTTCAGGTGGTGGAGTGGGCTGTCCTCCAATCGTGGCCCCTCCACAGTTGAAGTGTCCTTGGACAAGACACTGAAGTTGCTCCCAGTGGCAGGCAGCACCTTGCATGGCAGCTCTGTCACCACTGGTGTGTGAATGGGTGAATGAGAAACACATTGTAAAGCGCTTTGGATAAATATATAAGTGCAGACCATTTATCATTTGCTTCAAAGCTACTACTTGTGTGAGACCTTTATGCTCGGTTATGGACGGGACTGACAGAAAGATACGTGTTTGTTGAACTCTCACAATACCAGACTCCTCACAAGTGAGAACAATTCATATTCATTACATTGCAGCATGCTATAACCCCTGTGTTTCTGCTCACTGCTGATGCTGTGAGGTGCAAGTTTATAAAAAGCCATTCACCTGATAATGGGAGCATCCCAAAACAGCCTGCAACTTCTGTGCTAGCAGCATTTCTTTGGGTATAACAACACACTGCATTGAACTTTGTTTATTGACATTTTGTGGGAGTATTCCACTATGTAAATATTTGCTTATGTAATGTAGATCATCATTGTGGATTTTCCTCCTCCTTTGCTAATATATTTTATTTGTTTATGCATGGCAATTGTGCATAGTCAATGTCTTCCAAAATCACTGTGTGAAAATGTTGATGATGTTCAACCCGTCGCTCTCGATCAGTTATCATTACTAAGTATGTCTGAAGACTTCCTTTGCAAACAAGCAGATAC
Source organism: Stegastes partitus (assembly GCF_000690725.1). Taxonomy (NCBI): domain Eukaryota; kingdom Metazoa; phylum Chordata; class Actinopteri; family Pomacentridae; genus Stegastes; species Stegastes partitus. The sequence goes on along the minus strand of NW_007578072.1, from coordinate 246,921 downwards.
CTCTTGTAATGTGCATTCCCAATAATATCATATGTTTTGATTTAAGAATGAAATAACACATAAATCATACTTTAGTGAACATCCATCCATTATCTATACACTGCTTAGTCCTCACTAGGGTCATGGGGGGCTGGAGTCTATCCCAGCTGACTTATGGTGAAGGTAGAGGACAACCTGGACAGGTCACCAGTCTATCACAGGGCTACACTTAGAGACAGACAACCAAGCACACTCACATTCACACCTACGGACAATTTAGAATCACCAATTAACCTCAACATGTTTTTGGACTGTGTGGGAGGAATCCGGAGAACCCGGAGAGAACCCATGCTGCACGGGGAGAACATGCAAACTCCACGCAGAAAGATTCCAGTGCCCCCACCGGGACCCGAACCGGCAACCTTCTTGCTGCGAGGCAACAGTGCTAACCAACTGCGCCACCTTGCAGCCCCTTAGTGAACATTTATTTATTTATTTTTTTTCAAATTTAAAGTATGCTTTTTGCCAAAAAATGATAACTACAACACATAGTTTTGGGCAAAAGCAGATAAAAGCAGATAATTTAGTGTTAGCGGGGTAAAGTCATGTAACAGGCATACATGTCTTTGAAGTACAATGTTTAACTTTCTTTCACATATAAATGTAAGTAAAATGCAAAAAATGGCTTCAGAAATATAGCATTGATGAGCAATATTAAACATTTATAAGATTGTATCTTGGAAGATTCCAGTCACTACAAAACTATTTTACAGCATTTCATCATGTAACTCCAGGTTCCATGTGACTGATTTTGACTTGATGTTTCACAGTTCTTCAGTTTTCATTTTACATCTTATTGAGTCTCACATCATTATTCATTTATCCAAATTATCCATATTAATAGACAACTTTAGGCTAAAGCTATGCCAAGAATCTTACAGACTAAACAGAACTGCGGTCTGGTTGTATCACATGACATGAATACTGCATGCTGATTTGCTGAATTTACTGAGCTTTGTTCAAGAGCAGACCTTGCATTTGACATTTTCTGATGTCAAACTTGAACTTTCAGTGTTTTGACAATAGACAGTAAGCTATACAGGGTTCAGAACATGCAATGTGTTTAATATAACTCACAACAGGCAGCTATTTTTTTAAACGATTGAGTTGAACAGCTTTTGCAACTGGATTTTATTTACATTTACAGGAGTATCTGGTGTTATTGCAAGCACTGACTGCTCCACATGGAGCCTCTCTCTGAGCTGCAGTGCATCGTGTTTGGGTTTTGGCTGCCTGGCCTCTCCTTCATTTATAACCATCATTCCTGGACTGAACTTTTTCATTGACTATTAATGCAAGATGAAAAACAACAGTTTATCTTCTTTATTAGAGTTTCATTGCAGTGTCATGCTTGCATTATATATCATCAGATTTTTTAGTTTTACAGATTAACAGCATGTAGTTTCAGATGCATCTTTGCACACGTCAGAAACTGTTTAAGGGCCTTAAGTAGGTGTTGACATGTTTTCTGTCTAAAGGCCATTTCATGGTTTCTGCATGACCAGTGTGGACTTTGAAAGTGCATGCACAATGCACATGCAGTTGTTTTCATCCTAAAAATATTTACACGTAGGTCCGTTGCACAGGCGCTCACATTGCTCCTAATATATTGAACACAGAAAAAACAGTGGACTCCTATGGATGTTTTTGAAAGGTTGGCTGTGACTTTGCATGTTTTGCAGGATGTTGCAGCTGGTTACAGATTGGGCTGTAGCACCGTGTTAGTGTGATCATTCTTCAGGGGGGCTGAGAGTTGGTGGACGTGGCACAGGATTTCTGGAGAAACTGAAACTTACCGCTCTGTTTTGCCACCATCCATTATAAACTTATACAAATCAAAGCAACTACTTCACTTACAACTCTTTTAATGATGAATTATGAATGTGTGGATGACATAATCGTCTCATACAGTCTCTCCTCAAAGCAAACTTGTTACAAGCATTTGACAGTCTACGTGGTCCCTTGTGGACTCGGTGGATTTCATCGCACATACAGCATGAACTGGCCTCACGTAGGCCAGCAAACATGTTTAGGCTTCTCAAACCTGAAATAAACTGCATAACTGGGCCACCTGATCATGCCAGTCGTACTAGTATGCACGCAAAGTAAATGAACTCTTTATATAGTTTGACAGTGGATTTTTATCTCTGATGTTGTTTTACTTGGAAATGTTCCATGTGGACGGCCCCCAGACATTCATACAAGTCATTAATCTCCTCAAGAAAGCAGACTGGTGTAACCTTTAAACTAATCACACCTTGGTAATAGAAAACCTTGAGAGTTTTCCTTGTAGATTTATGTTCAGAATTAATATTTGATAGTCTGTTTATTAAAAGAATCAGTCTCTGTTATGTAAGAGCAGCTCCAGCGACAGCACCGCTGCTGCATTCTTGTGGGGAGAGAACCCTAATTCATATGCAATTACACAAGCACACAGTGTTTTGTGGTGCTGAATGTTTGTTTCTGGACTATAGATGGCAGCCTTGCTCAATAGTTTCCTTCCTACTCTGACTGAAAGCAAGTCATGGAAGTTTCTTGGCACCACACTGCCTTTACTGGTGTCGCCAGATAGTCAGCTGCTCAGGAAAATGTTTAATCTTTCTGGTTTGTGAAAATAGAAAGTGTATTCTTTTTAGAAAATATATAAATTGTGTGTGAAATTAACTGCTTCCTGACTGCAGTATCTTGACATGATTAGTTGCAGTTTTCAGAAACAGTTGGTTTGTTTTGTAGTCGGGAGAACTATTAATTAAAAAAAACAACTCATTTTTTGTTTTTCCATTGTTCCTATCATTGAAATGTTGACATGACCTCCTAAAGGAGAATTCATGATCTCAATGTAGGTCTGGTTAGGCAACAGTTTATTATTCTATCTGAGCCTCCGTGTGTTTTGAGGCAGGGAGGCGACTGAGTCAGGTACTTCCTTTGAGACTAAAAAACTCAGATGGACGTGTGAAGCTGTGGAGCTCGAACACTATCTGGGACATAGAGCGGCTCCGTGCACGGCAGAGATGACTGCCAGTGTTTCTATTAGGTATGCTTTTCGTTATTCAGACGGAGTTTTTCCCCCTTCCTCCCTGTGTTTGACAGTGATTTCAACGCTGCTTGATCTATAATAAAAACGGGGTAGAAACGGATACAGCCAGACAAAGCAGCAGAAACTAAGGTTTCTTGTTCTGACATTTTTTGAAGACGTAATTTGACTTTCCTCCGCTTGCACTTGATGTTTTATTATGTTGTTTTTCCCCCTACACTGAAACTATTTTGGAAGGTTTTTCCTCCTCAACCAGAACTTTTCACCAGCAGAGCAATTAAATTCTACTTTTCCTCTCTCTCTCCCCCCCGCCCTCCTCCTCCTCTCTCATGTTCCCCTGCAGATATATCCAGCTATGGATATGGACAGTGCCAGTTCGGTGGTGCTGCAGGCCTTAACCCAAGCTACCAGTCAGGACACAGCAGTGCTGAAGCCTGCGGAGGAGCAGCTCCGGCAGTGGGAGACCCAGCCAGGCTTCTACTCGGTCCTTCTGGTGAGGGATGATATCAAATAAATGAAATAAATCTGAGTCAAACACTATAAAGACTCGTAATAAATGAATGTGGCGCGTTTTGCCAAAAGCGTGGTGTCGTTGGGTGTTAATTTCTAAGTTCTGAGTCGTTCAGACGGCAACAGCGGAGTGCTTCTTTGTAGATTACTTATTAATAGGAGGGAATATTTTGTAATCAGCATAACAATAGCAGATTGAGGGATTATATATTCTGCTCATGTGTGACAATTCGTACTGGCAGTTTCCCAAAATAACTCTTAATCACAGCAACAAATCATAAGATTATGAGAGGCAGGGAAACAGTGAGAAATAGGGCAGTGCACAGCAGACAGCTGGGAATTGATTTGTGCCAAAGAAATACTCAAAACTCCATCTAATAGTTTTATTCACACTCGGTCTTGCATATTTTACAAGACCGAGTGTGGTTGCAAAGCCAACACACAGTGTCCTGAGCAGCTCCTTAAGTTTGGTTCATACTCACCACAAAGTTTGTGTTGATCTGTAATGAAATGCTTTGATAGTTTAGAAGAAATCACTCTCACCGAGGCTTAAATGATGAGATAGAGTTGAGTTTCATCTCTTTGCATTTTGTAAAGAAATCGGCCCAGGATGTCTTCTGACAAACACAAAGAACTGTTGCATTCAAAGGAAAATGTACTGTTTTGTTTTGTCACTTTTGGCAGTTGTGGAAAAGAGAGAAAACAGCTTAAGTATACCCAGAAGACACACTCGTAAGCTTCATGCTAACTGGGGTTGCATTTCATGTGTCTCATTTGTGCACTACGCAGAGGAGGAGGCTGTTTAACTGCAACGACACACAAAGTTTTACAGTGAAACGGTTTAAAAGACATTAACGTAGTAACAGATGGGTTGAAGACATTTAAGTCTGCATTTGTTTTTTTTTTCTTTCTTTTTTATCAGAACGTTGAGTCCTTTGAGGTGTTGAGCCCTGGGGGTTTGATATCAGTTGAGCTTCTAGTTTCTCTTCTAGTGTTTTCTCCCTGGAGTCACAGATGACTCAGCGTTTCAGAAGATGTTCTCAACAAAATTGGGTTTATGTTTAATTTTGTGCAGCTGCCGGTGATGCCGTGGTCCATGGCAATTAAGCCAAGGTGTGCAATGTGTCTTGCCTCATTTAGTTTATGAGCATCTCTGTCCCTGTATGTGGACGGACGACATTAGTAAATCAGATGTCAGCCAAGCCAGCTAAATTTCACTGATGGATCTAATAAACTTTTAGTGGCAGTAGGCTGGTTTTTACTTGCATATTCAAATAAGTACTCAGACTGTGCAGCTCCGCTGATGGCCTTCGTTTCCCTTGATACAACAGATGGATGTTTTATATCTGTATTAAAGCAAAACGTAAACCCTCCTATTTAGCTCATGTTTTTTCCTTCCACACCTCCTGAACCTGAAAATATTGGAGCCAAGATTCTAATCTGTGATATTACTGTGCTGCTCTTTATGGAGCTCCTGTTTTTGCAGCGTGCAGGAGAACGACTTTGAGAACACCGACAGCACTCTGACATTTTCCAGGGTTATGGCTGCATTTCACAGCTCAGAAATGTTTATATTGCATTCGCAGGAAGTTAAACTACAGTCGTGACTCGATAATCCGACCTTTAACAATCTGAAAAACTTCTATCCGACAGGTTTTTAGGAAAAACGAACAGAACCCATAAAAAACAGCCTTAACATACCAACAGCCTTTGATTCCGACTCTGACATGACATTTTATGTCACCAATCAGGATAACGGCGTATTATCTGACTGAACAATCCCACAGATTGGCTACGTTCAGACTGCAGGACTTAATGCTCATTTCGCATTTTTTTGTGAAATCAGATTTTTTTGTGAGTTTGTTCACATTTCCAATGAAATGCGACTTGTATGTGATCTGCTGTGTGAACTTCATACGACCCACAAGTGTCCTGCTTGCGCAGAAGAGGACACGACGACGTCACACGCAGCGAGCGTGCTCAGTGTTTATGGAAGTAGACATAGATGGTAACGGTGGAGCGTATCTCCCACTTACCTGCTGCCACTGATGGTGGACACAGAAGGGTGACCGCTAAATAAACTGCCATCAGCAGCCAAGAACTGCCTGTGTGTTCCGGCCACTTCCAACCCGTTGGAGCGCTCCCCTTGGGTGGAAATGTTCTCCCGACCACACCGAATATTCTGATATTCATCATTAATTGAGCCCAGAAAGTGCTATTCAGACCAGACTTACTAGTTATTACAACAACGATAAACAATAAATATTAACAACAAATGAGCCTTCCAGCATCAAGCCCTCCTTGTATCTGGACCTCCGTCTTGACAATCCGACAGCCTTGCTATCCGACAAAAGAGAAGGTTTTACATTTAGTGTCGGATTATTGAGTCACGATCACAGAGTCGATGTGCCATGTGCTTCAATAGAGCTGTCCCTAAAGAGTAGCTTGATAGCATCACAGGTTTACGTCATTGCACCTCAGTTTGGTCGATGCCCTTTTATTTCCCACTAAAGTATCTTCAGCTGTTCCAGTTTATTAAACCAAGCCAGTTGTTAAATTGCCTCCATATTTGAGCTAACAATGCGGTGTTAGCTGAGCGTATGTGTTTTCTCTTCAACAGAATATCTTCAACAACCACATGCTGGATGTGAACGTCAGGTGGCTGGCTGTGCTGTACTTCAAAAATGGCATTGACAGATATTGGAGGAGAGTAGCGCCTCAGTAAGTGCCTGCTTGTGTATCTCGTTCCCTTTCTGCTGTCAGCGGCGCACGCTCTCACTTTTCCATCTCAGGCTTTTTTTTTTTTTTTTACTTCTTCTCTCCTCCGCTGTGCATCTGCACTCTCGCTCATTGTCTCATCCAATCTCGCACCGTCTCTATTCACCGGTCCTAATCTCTTTGCCTGTTTATGAGGCTTTGTCGTCCTCCTCAGATCTTTTTTGTCACAGATTTGTCGTCGCGTTTTCCTGTTTTGTCTCGCTGTCTCATTGCCTTCATTTTTCTCATTGTCTTTTCTTTTACCAGTTATAGCTTACGTCTGCAGTTCTCTCTCCAGCACTTTCCATAGCCACCATCTTTCTGATTTTTATTTTTTTTACCTTCCATCCTGATTATTCATATCATTGTGATTTGATTTTATACCAAGTTTATTCTTTTGTGCCGCTTTTGTCTGCTGTTAGATCGGCTTTGAGTATTCAGAGCTCGCCGGCTGTCTTTGGGTACCTGACTAGCAGGCTTTTGTTAGATTTGAATTGAGCATTTTGCTCTTAAATTCACAGGACAGCGGCCGGCCGGGGGTAATCAGTCCTGCCTCAGCACTCTGTGGCCCACTCTTTGACCGCATCAAATTATTGCTATTCTCTTCCTTCTTTGTAAAGTTTTCTCCTATTACCAAAGTTGTTTTACTCCTGTCAGTAGTTCGGTAAACTGAATTTCATTTGCAAAAGTGCTGTGCAAGGGATTTTCTTGGGCTATTTATGTGATTACCTTTGAACCATTGCCATTTACCCAGGAGCTGCATTCTCAGCAACACAGCACAGTACATGTCGTTTCAGTGTCTGAAGCGAAAACCCCATCACATGGCATTTTTATGATGTTGTTACTTACTGTGATGTGCAGCAACGAACTGAAGCTGGGTTCATCATTTTGTGTTCAGTGGCGTAAGAGACTGTAGTTGATCTGTGAAATGTATGGATCCCTGCTCACAGTTTGGCACAAATATGACTTGTGGATCAACTGCAAAGTTTAACCATCATAGTGTGAAATACAGTTTTGCTGCTGCTGCTGCTGTTATTATTATTGTTATTTTGATCACTGGAAAGGGTACTTGGAGAGTCCAGCCATTCTCCAAAGCCAAGGTACTACCTTGCCGAATGGATCCAGATCTGCAAAATTATATTTGGCCAAGCTTCACCTCTTCACCGAGTTTCATGAAATTAGGTTGTTTTTGCATAAACCAGCTTCTAGACAACCACTGAAAATCGTATTTAGGTAATATTTCCCTGAAACTTGACGTAGAAGATGCAAAGCAGTTTTTTGTCTGTCATTCTTTTTGTTTCGTTGATCTGAAAAATGATCGAATCCATGTCTGAAAAGATGATATGATGAAGGAGTTTTGTTGCACTGCCAGTGATCTAGTGAAGACAGCAAGCAGTCTGACCTACATATATATAGTTAAAATCATTAGATATGACTGGTAAATTGCTGTATTTTGACATATTTCCCTATATTTAGTTCTGTGATGGGCTGCAAGGTTAGCACCGTTGCCTCGCAGGAAGAAGGTTGCCGGTTCGTGTCCCGATGAGGACACCCGGGATCTTTCTACGTGGAGTTTGTATGTTCTCCCCGTGCAGCGTGGGTTCTCTCCAGGTTCTCTGGCTTCCTCCTACAGTCCAAAAACATCCATTCATCCATTATGTATACACCGCTTTATCCTCATTTGGGTCATGGGGGGCTGGAGTCCTGGACAGGTCACCAGTCTATCACAGGGCTACACTTAGAGACAGACAACCAAGCACACTCACATTCACACCTACGGACAATTTAGAATCACCAATTAACCTCAACATGTTTTTGGACTGTGTGGGAGGAAGCCGGAGAACCCAGAGAGAACCCATGCTGCTCGGGGAGAAAGATCCTGGTGCCCCCACCGGGACGCGAACAGGCAACCTTCTCACTGCGAGGCAACAGTGCTGAGTCCAAAAGCATGTTGAGGTTAATTGGTGATTCTTATTTGTCCGTAGGTGTGAATGTGAGTGTGCTTGGTTGTCTGTCTCTAAGTGTAGCCCTGTGATAGACTGGTGAACCTGCCTTCGCCCTAAGTCGGCTGGGATAGACTCCTGCCCCTCCTGTGACCTTAGTGAGGATTAAGCGGTGTATAGATAATAGTTCTGTGATGATGTTCTCACGTTTAGATAAATTGCAGTCGTACGATTCTCCTTGTGCAGGTACAATTTAATTAGCAGTCAGTGCACCATCCTGGTTGATGTGAGGTTTTTGCAGCAGTCCCTCTGTGAGCAGACGACAATCATTACAACACGCCATAGCTAGAAAAAAAAACAAAAAAAAAAAACAACCCATGCCTGGGTCATAATGAAAAATGACTACATTCCATTATGGCTGTGAGTTCCACACCTCTGGCATCGTGCATGCCGGCTCATTGGCATGACTGTGCCGCTTAAGGGTAATGGCGCCATCATTGATGTTATTAGTTCCACCTGTGCTGCTGCTATGAAAAGGTCAGTCGCTTGTTCACAACTTGGGAAACTTTCTCTCTTTGCCTTTCAGTAATAGATTGAGGATTATGGATAATGAACGTATACAAAACATCATCAATCAAAATGTATTTGTTTGGCACATTACATGATGGTTTTCTTCAGAACATGACACAAATGTAAACAGAAAAGCAAACCAGTAACAAAACTACAAGAATGTCCACCTTTTAAAACTTGACTACAAACTATTCTATACATTAAATATAATATTGATATTAAACTTTTTCGTCAAAAGCCAGCGAGCTTGTAGGTTTATTTAAACATGACACGACCCTTTTAGCTGCTCTAAACTTAAACTTATGGGATTTTTTTCCCCCCTCTTGTTGTTTCAAGGTTTGTTATGAGCTGTACATAATACATACCACACTTCTTACAGCATTGAAAACTCCTGATCTAATGCTCCCAGGCTGTGCGTTTATGAACGATGGTTCAGTTATATTTTGTGGAAGATATTTCGATTCAGTGTATATGGTGGAGTTTTTGCTGTTGTTTTTTTTTTCATCTACTTTGTCAGTATTTTAAATATTTTAAAGAAAGCCAGACTCTTGATGTGATGTGAGTCATCTTGTCAACTTGATAGCAGCTGGTTTTGAACATACTGTGCCATAGTTTGATGTTATAATGCTTTTTTTTGTGTTAAATCTGTCATTCCCATAAACATGCCGGCCTACACAGGCTTACAAGACACATCCAGTTTCTATAAGCCAGGTGCAGAATGCATGCATTTGCATAATTCTGTCAAACTGCTGACAAGCATGCTCATTCCTGTTCGCTGATGTCTTCTCCCTTGAAAGGGCTTCTAAATAGTTTTTTCAGTGTTTTGCTAAGAAGACGTGGAAACGAGCGGCACACTCATCTAATGGATTAACACTGAAATGCATCCTCGCAGAAGTAATGTCGTACCTGTTGAGAAAACGACAGTATGAAGCGTTGGCACTACCTGCTGAGTGAATGACTCACCTGAGCTACACACAGCTGTGGTAAAAAGCGTTTTCACGGCAAATCTGCTGTTGTTCTGCATTGTTTCTTGAAATCAATCTTTGGAAATGTATCCCCACTAACCTGCTATGTGGGTAAACTGAAAACATCTGAGGTTTTAGTGTTTCTCTTTCTGGATATCTCCGCTCTCTGTGCATTCTGAGTCATCTTTAGCCTTTGCCTATTTGTCTTTTTTTTCTGTCTTTCCTCATAAACACAAACCGTAGCTCAGGCACTCTCTTGCTTATGTTAATATACTGTATCTTTTAATCTTTCGTCTTGTATTTCTTCAAAGCTCGCCTAACCCCCAGATTCCCAAAATATGTATGTGTAGCAAATCTCGTTTCAAAAAAAATTCGCACACACACTCCCTCCTAGTAATTTCTCTTCCACCCATATCTCTTTCTGCCCAGGGTTACAGCATGATTCACTCCTCACTCTTCCTCACATCAAACTCTCTCTCCCTCTGCCGAGCTTCAGCAGTAGTTGAAATAGACGGCACAGGGTAAATATTCACACTGTCGCTATTTTGTACAAACTCCATATTCTGCTTGGAAAATAAAAAAAAAACTTGTTGCAGACTACATGATCTGAATCGGAGAGTAGCAGCGGGTTGATCCAAAGTTTACTAATTAAATTAAGCAGTTGGCAGGTCCTATACTGTAGAGTGTCACACATTTAATCAATTTATTAAATCCCATAACAAGTCGGCAGATTTTTATATTCATATCTTCGTTATATTGGAAGTCTGTGGTGTCTGGAATCCGAAATGAGATGCTGAGTGTTTGCACAGGAGGTTCTGAGTCGCCTGTCTCAAACGACTGATTTATTTTTCCATCTCCATCTTCTTGGAGGATCTTACTTGAATGCATCTTATGGAGATGAGAAGAGATGAGGAAACATAGGTGTGTCACATCTTTAATGGGGAGGAGCTTACAGCAAATGCACAAGTCAGGAAAGTGAGGAGACAGCATAATGAGAAACACCCACAGATGATGTCTGCTAAACGTGCTGCTCACGCTACGCTCTCTGTGTAGCCACGGGGTGCTTTTCATTATGCTAACTTATGCATCCCCTCTCCTCTCCTCTCCCCCTCCACCCATCATGGGGATCTTCCAATTACTCGCACCTCAAGGTATGAGGAAGAAGCTCAAGGAAGCACAGGTGTATCCTACGTGGAGCTCTTCAATCATGTGGTGCGACGTGTAACCGCTGCCGCTTTCATGGGCGCCAGTTTGATCTGACAGGTGATGGAGCTGTGCATCATTTTGCACCCGACGTCACTTAAGGCCGACACTGTGGAGCGAAGGATTTCTCATTTGGCAGCTACGACTTCTCCGTCTTCATGTCTCCTCTCCTCCTTGCATCTCTCTCTCTCACGTCCTCGCCAGGAGCAGCTAAGATGTGAGGAAGAGACACGAGTGAAGAATGCAAGGAGACACGTCAGCATAAAGAAAAGATTAATTTCCCTGTCAATTAAATGCAAATTCTAATTGGGACTAGTGTGTGAGTATGAAAGCACTCAGAAAACTCCTAAAGTCAGTCATATATTATTAAAAAAAAAGCCATTTAAGAGACCCATTCTCCAAACTGTATTTTAAATGCAGCTGAAATGAGTCTCGATTTGCGCCGTGAACGTTGCACAAATCAACAACAAACAAAACAGATAGCATCAAAAATAAACACCTTCGTAGGCTGGTGTCCACACGCCTGTGCTTAATGTGTGTGCGCAATACTCCAGTTGAGTTGTTTGATGCCGGTTTACTCTGGCACAGCCTAAATGCAGCCGTATTATGGTTTTTCAGATTAAACTACGGCCAAGTTGTGCCGGTTTTATGGGACGTCATCTGCTGATTTTCTGCACAATAGCGCAGGGAAAGGAGGCCCACAGATCATCTCCGACACAACAGTTAACCTGCGTTGCACATGAATGAAATCAAAAAGAATTGGTTTAGCCAACCAGTATTTCTTGTGCAGGCTATTTAGGGATCCAACATTTAATCGAATACTGTTGCCGATGCCGCCCTGCTGTCATTAGCGCTCTCACCTTCAGCTTGAATGAGTTGATTTTTGTTTTTTTTGGAGTCGAGGAGGAAAGAATTTGTATGCATGTTCCTCCAGCCTGATGTTTGAATCTGTTTTTCTTTTATTTCTGTGTCTGTATGTGTATAAAATCTTAATGGATTCAATAAATGTGCAACATGATGTGAATGAGTAAAGACGATGCACTGAGTCGACAAAAAGGGCAACAGCTGAAAGTTGTGTTTTACCGTCGCACCTGTAAAGTTTGATAGTGTGTTCAGGTGAATGTGGTCACTGAGAGGTGTCATCATCATCCTCCTCCTCCTCCTCATCCTCCACCTCCTCATCCTCCACCTCCTCCTCCTCCTCATCCTCATCCTCATCCTCATCCTCCTCATCCTCATCCTCATCCTCATCCTCATCCTCATCCTCCACCTCCTCATCCTCATCCTCCTCCTCCACCTCCTCATCCTCCACATCCTCATCCTCATCCTCATCCTCCNAGCTGAAAGTTGTGTTTTACCGTCGCACCTGTAAAGTTTGATAGTGTGTTCAGGTGAATGTGGTCACTGAGAGGCGTCATCATCCTCCTCCTCATCCTCATCCTCATCCTCATCCTCCTCATCCTCCACCTCCTCATCCTCATCCTCCACCTCCTCATCCTCCTCCTCCTCCTCCTCCTTATCCTTATCCTCATCCTCATCCACCTCCTCATCCTCATCCTCCACCTCCTCATCCTCATCTTCCACCTCCTCATCTTCCACCTCCTCATCTTCCACCTCCTCATCCTCCACCTCCTCATCCTCCACCTCCTCATCCTCATCCTCATCCTCCACCTCCTCATCCTCATCCACCTCCTCATCCTCATCCTCATCCTCATCCTCATCATCCTCATCCTCATCCTCATCCTCATCTTCATCCTCCACCTCCTCGTCCTCCTCATCCTCATCCTCAGTGTTCTTATTTGTCTATATTAAGTACAGTTTTTTCTCTCTTTGCTCCCTCCTGGCCTACTTACTCCCTCTGAACATCTTTGTGATTGGTTTGTTTACAGCGCGCTATCAGAAGAGGAGAAGACGTCACTGCGTGCTGGTCTCATCACAAACTTCAACGAGCCTGTCAATCAGGTTAGTGGTGGGGGGGGAGAAAAATAGGATTTACACTACAAAATGGAAGAAAATAAAATGTGTTTTATCATCGTATATTGATTAAAAATAAAACAACCTTTGTTTGGGAACTGACAAAAAAGCATCGTAACACTTTGTGACATGCTGTAGTCTGTCAAAGGGAAATGTTATTTCATAGTACGAGATTTAAAAAAAAAAAGATGAAAGGCACAAAATTGTCCGTATTTTATCATCAGTGCGTTTCCTGATCAGCCATTTTTGTCACTGTCAGTGCAAGGGAGTGCTGTAACAAGCATATAATTGAGGAATCAAGCAGCCTATACATATATCTGTTGGTGGGGACAAGGAGGGTGGCCCTAAATTATGGCCATCTATCCTGGTTTCTACAGGATGTATGTCCCTAGGGGGCAGCTGCCTCACATCAGGGCTGAATGCGTCCATATGGCGAGCAATGAACACAATTTAAACACCATATGTCTCACCAGTTGCAGCTTCTCCTTGTCCGATCAAAACCTCACAAAAGAGTTGTGTTTTTTTTTTTTTTTTTGTGCAAGTAAGAGAGAGCGTTTTGGTGGATTGTGTATGTTTAGAAGTTCTATAATCAGAGCAAACTTTGTGTCCTCGTTTGGTTTTCGTGGAAAGCACAATGACTAAGCGACCATTTGCATGCTTATTCATTATTTATTACTTAGTCCAATTAGCCTGTTGAAGGTATTGAGCAGGCACGTAATTGTGTTTAGCAAAGCATGCGTTCTACAGACAATGCAATAATTCTCTCGTCTCTAGCAGGTTTTTAGTGGCGCTGTAAAACAGTAATGGGGTGGAAATGGCTAGTTTAATGAATTTGGGAATAAAAAAAAAGTGAAACAGCCAGCACTGAACATATTAGGTCGCATCAAGCATCAGCCTTGTTTGGAAAAAGACGCTTCTTAGTCGAACACGATGCAATCCAGCATCACCACAGCCTCTAAAATGACCAGAAACATAAATTCAATGCCTCAGATTTGTTGCATTCGACTACACGACTGCACCTCATGAACAGACATCTGAGTGTGTCGCTGGTTTCCTGACCAAAAAAACACACCTTTAATAGATGGATGCAAACAAACAACATCTGTAGACTCAGCTGGATGTTTATGTTCACACTATGTTTACTCTAGAACTGTGAAAAGTGAAGTTCTTTAGCAGGATGTGTGAGGTATCAAATCAAAATCCACATATAGTACTTAGGTTTCTTCTTTTCAGACAATAGAATTTTAGGAGATGGTTCTTTACCTTTCATGTTTCGACTGGAACTTCAGTCTTCCTCGGAGGCGTCAGCTGATCGCCGTGACGTGTCATTTATTTGGTGTTCCTTATGGGCAACGAGCAAGAAGGAAACACAACATGAACACGGCCGTCAAACCCCACATCAAACTCCGACAGTTATTAGTTCATCCCAAGGACAAAATAGAAAACGACCAAAAGTGCAACGTCATATATGAAATGCCGTGCAAATCATGCAATTCCACGTACATTGGGGAAACGGGAAGGAGTTTTAATATCAGAAAAAAGGAACATCAGAAGGAGTGTGAAAAGGTTACAACAGGACGTCTCACAAGAACAGGAAAACAGAAAGCCGAACAGGAAAACTGAAAGCCGAACAGGAAAACTGAAAGCCGAACAGGAAAACTACAAATCAGCAATACCAGACCACTGCAAACGACAGAACCACATCATGGACACAAGAATCATAACATCAGAAAGCAATAAACACAAAAGGTTCATCAAGGAGGCCATCGAGATCAGAAGACGGGGAAGGACAACGATCAACCGGAATGAAGGCACCTTCATGCTGTCACACACCTGGGACTCTCTCCTGCAGGCACTGGTGGGCGGCGGGGGGCGTGGCCAGTCTGACAGAACTGACAGATCTGTCAGATTGGCCACGCCCATAAGGAACACCAAATAAATGACACGTCACGGCGATCAGCTGACGCCTCTGAGGAAGACTGAAGTTCCAGTCGGAAGGTAAAGAAGCATCTCCTAAAATTCTATTGTCTGAAAAGAAGAAACCTAAGTACTAATTCGGAATAGACAAAATGAACTTGCTAGACATAAAATCCACATATGTTTTAGAATATGAAAAGACATGCTGGCTGTGTGTTCACATATTTACAGGAGGACCTTTTTATCTTTTACTATACAACGCCCACTACATACTGAAGTGTCCTTTACAGTCTGGATGATTGACTTCCCTGTTCATCTGAAACGATTAAGTGTCTCAACCCAATTCTGTGTTGAAGACATGAGCAGACTTGAGCGGTAGCTGCTCAGCTCAGCCCGTTGTCGTGCCAGGAAATATTACCTGACAAAAGTTTAATGACTGCAGTGTTTTCAAATCCATTTTAATCAATGTGGCTATTTTGTAACAGGGGAGAGATGTAAAGGATGATATAGCTGCAGAGAGAAACATCCGAAATGCAAGTAGTTATTTAAAATGCTCCAGATCTAAATCCCCATCAAGTTCTCCTCGGCGTAGCCACCTTCTGCTGTGTTTATATGTTGCCGGCGGTCATCTTTTTTGTCTCTGTGTTTTTTCCAACAGATAGCAACCCAGATCGCAGTACTGATAGCCAAGGTAGCCCGTCTGGACTGCCCCAGGCAATGGCCGGAGCTCATCCCAATTCTGCTCGAGTCCGTGAAGGGTCAAGATGGCCTGCAGCAGCACAGAGCGCTGCTAACCTTCTATCACGTCACCAAAACCCTCGCCTCCAAACGTCTGGCGCAGGACAGACGACTTTTCCAGGATGTGAGTCCACAGTATAAACTGTTTCTCTGTTTTTATTTTGAACCCCATTCTTTGCCCTTCTCTGGCTTTTTAAAAAAAAATCTTTTGCATTTAATGCTGTAGTTGTGAACGCTCGGACACTCGGTTACTTTAGGTGAACTAGTGCAGAATACAACATTTTTCTTTGTCTTTTGAACTGTGATGCTTTTGTAGTTTTTCTTCTCTTGTGTTCAGCCCTGAAGACTTTGTCATATATCTTTTTACTCTTTTTTTTCTTTCTGCAAAACATTTTGAAGATGAATAGGTGAATAGTAGGGGCATCTTGAGAGTTGCATTTTTCTTTCTTTCTTTCTTTCTTTCTGTTTCATATTTTGTCTGTAGGAGATGCTGTTTAGCTTCTGTAAGAGACATGCCAAACTCAAGATTTATTGCAACCACATTTTCTCTGCATAAATATCCGTTTTCATCCATGACCCGTGATTGACGAGTTTGGGAATAGATTTACGTGTGTTGCATGTGTTCGGGGGTGAGAGGGGGAAAGTTTCGATCGGAGTTATTGTTTCGTTACAAAAGGCAGTGAAATCAGGACAAATGCTCGTGATTTTTTAAAATAAAATCGTGAGTCAAAAGACGGTTTTGTAGAGTAGAGGGGAATGAGACGATCAAACAGAGGGAGAAAGAGGCAGACCAGTTCGACATGAGAAGCAGCGGCTGAGAACGAATAGCTGGACGTCAGGCAGAGGATTCCTCTTTGCCAAAATTTCTGCCCGTAGGCAACACAAGAAACAAAGGCAGCCTGAGCCCCATTACAGGGTGCACTTTTTAAAACGATGCACTGATGACTCTGACGCTAAATTGCTCACGCCGAGTTCTCTCCTCTCTGTCACAACATAGCCGGCTCAGTGGCCGGTGCGCTTATGTTTCGGCTTCGGTAATGCGCCTCACCCCGTGAGTTTAAGTGTTTTGTAATGCGACTGCAGGATGTCGTCAGCAATTTTGATCCTTTAAATGAAATAAGTTTCTGTAGCTGTAAGTATTTTCAGTGTCGCCTATTAGCATTCACAACCAAAGTCGTATATTGTGTCTGCTCTGTGGGAAGCCTCTTGTTCATCGTGCCAGATCCCACACTCGATTACGGAGACCGCATTAAAAGTCAGATTTTGAAACAAGATTCATTTAGTTCTACTTATTTTAATTTGGATAAAACAAGGAGATTAATTCGAGCTATGTCCTTGTTTCCCCGAATATGCTCTGTCTAAGCACACACACTATTTAGTGCAGTCGTGACGTGTACAAAAGTACATTTAGGCATGTGTGGGTGTTTAAGAGTATACCTGTATGTACTCGGTGAGTGTGCAACCTTCTCTCTAGTCTTTAGTTCAGGCCTAAACAGTTGGAAGAGCACGATGACTGCTGTATGATAGCGGCACATTAACGCTCTTTGTTTTGTGAGCCCACTTGCTTGGGATGAGGCTGCAAACTGTACTTTTTCCACCAAAACCCAGAGCTAAATTAGATAGTGGGAGAAAAAAAAAAAGGGAAAGAGAGGGAGATACAGAGCCGTGGTGTGTGGGTGTGTAGAATAAGTGATTGAAGTAACCAAGGGCTTCTGGTGACAGGAGGAGGGATCACATAAGAACTTATGGGTGATGAAGGAAATTGTGTAAAGATAAAGACTTGGCTGAATTCAAGGAGAAGGAGGAAGGATTGGGGACACTTTAAGAAGTGAGTTCTGAGTCCCAACTTTTAGAAGTATCATTAGTGAAAGTGTAGATCTTCTAAATGTAGAGAGAGTGAGGAGAATGGATGAGGAAAAGGCTTAGAAATGTCCCCTTCTGCTTCTTCTTCCTCCTATTAGTCCTCTTCCTTTTGTTATTACTACTATATTACTATTGTGATTCCTGCTATTGGTAGCAATCCTTTGAGATCCTGCTCCGTGTTAACCGGGTAACATCGCATCATATTTCTGCTGATTTGTCAGCTGCACGCTCACACTGTCAATCTTCTGTTCTGCCACATCCCAAAGGTGTTCTTGGGGATTGGATTGCAGAGCTGGTGGCTGGGGAGACCACTTGAGTACACCAAACTCGCTGTCATGTTAATAAAAGTCAGACAATGATTGATTTGTATTAGGAGGCCTAGAAAACATTCCCTGTACCATTAGCACACCACCACCAGCCTGAAGTGTTGGTAGGTTGGGTTCATGAATTCATTACAGCACCTGCAGCATCAGCAGAGATGATTCAGCAGATCCCCTCGTCTTCAACTGACGAGTTCTGGTGAGCCTGTGCAGCCTCGCCTTTCTGCTCGTGGCTGGCGGGAGCGGATCCCGGCGTGGTCTTCTGCTGTTGTAGCCCGCCCGCCTTGAGGGTGAATGTGTTCTGATACTTTTCTGCTTATCACTGCTGTATAGAGGGTTAACTGAGTTACTGCAGCCTTTGTGTCAGCTCCAACCAGGCTGCCCATTCTTTTCTGTTCTCTCTCATCAGCAGGGCTTATGTGGCTGCAGAACTTCTGCTCACTGGATGTTTTTTTTTTTTCTCCACCACCACTCCCAAGTAAACTCTATACCAGTGGTTCTCAAACTTTTTGAGTCACAACCCCCAAGATAACATAAGTTATTTAAAATATTAATACATCATGAGTAATAACTTTGTTGTTCATGCATTAATGCGTTAAAAATTAATGTTAATTCCACAGATTAATCTCTTTACGTTAACACTTTAATTTTCTTTTGTACACTGCGAAAAAGGGCAGCCCAAATATAAGATATAAATGCTAAATTTGAGAAGAAAATGACTTAAAACTAGTGAAACTATCCGTCCATGCAGCAAGTAAATTTTACTTGATAAGAAATCTTGAAATAAGATTTTCAATGCTCATTTTAAGATTGTACTGTAAAGTCCAGGACTAAAAATGAGTAAATAACTTTTAAAACAAGCCAAATTATCTATCGTGCCTAAAAATAAGATTTAAAATTTTGGCAAGTCCCAGATTGTTTGCAAGGTATAAATGAATGAATTGATTTTATTCCTAACAAATGAAAGGGGAAAAAATATATAAAAACGAAAGAAAATTATTTTTAAAAGAGCCAAAAAGAATAATAATATTGCATTATCAAATTATAAGTTTGAAAAGGAGTGAGAAGAAGTATAAACTTTTAATTTTGACAGCCCTAATCCAAATTTATTTGATTAATGTAGGCTTTTTGTTTTTTTAATTTACTTATTTTTTTGCAATGATCTGGCGACCCCCTGACATTATCTTGGGACCCCCATGGGGGTCCCGATCCCCAGTTTGAGAACCACTGCTCTAGACTATTAGGAGGCGAATATGCCCAGATATCAGCAGTTTTAGAAACACTCATACCAGCCTGTCTGGCACAAACAGTCACGCCACTGACAAAGTCACTGAGATCACATTTCAGATGT